>NC_026505.1:788323-789440 GCF_000182925.2 Neurospora crassa OR74A
CAAATAGTTTAATATTCTCTAAGCCTTCTAACTATTCTACGTACGCTACTACTTTATTTATTGTATTAATACTAACCGTCGAAAGGACGCTTTATTTAAAAAGGGAGTATAATTGGTTAGCCTAAATAATAACCTAAATATATTCCGGTTAATTATATAATAAATTAAATTCTTTAATATAATAGCGGTTATAAAAATTATAAATAATTTCCGAAGCGCCTTACTATATACATTTAAATTTATTAAGAATAGATTGTTTAATAGCCTAAGTATTACTATTATATTTAATTTCTAAGAAAATATAGAGGTTGTTCTATATAGGTACATTACAAACCGTATTATACTTAGGTTTACTACGAAGAATTAATATATATTTAATCTATACGTTCTTAAAATTACCTTTAATATAATTAATAGCGAATGAGAGGGAAATATAGGGGTACTTCTAAAAATATATATTAACGTTATAGAAGTAATTCCGTAATTATAAGAAACTCTCGCTAGTAAATTTAATAATATTATATTTAAAATAATATTTAATATAGGCCGGTGTAATTATAATTAGTAAAGGAGTAATTATAATAATAATTGTTAATAAAAGGGTAATAAAGGGATTTATAGTAAAAATACGAATCTAATTATAGAAAAAGTAATCCTAATAATAGAACTTAGCGGAGATAGGGGGGTAATTTTCTATAAAATCTTATTTAGCGAGGCCTACGAAAGCGAATTACTCCTATTAAAATATATATAAAGGGAGATAATTAAGGAGGAGTTTAATTATAACGAATTGAAATTCGAATAATTATTACTTATATATAAATTTATCGGCTTCCAAGATTTAGGGGTACGAATAGGGAGCTTAGGGCGGTATAGAAGGATAGTCTTTATTATTATCTTTTTTAATAGATTTTATAGTAAGCTAGTATTATTATAATAAAAGTAGAGGAGGTTAGGCCGTTTTAATTATAATAACTATAGGGGTAGTAGTATAAGAAGGACGAAGAGTAGCTTCGGCGGTATAAAAGATAAACCGGCCGCTATATATATATATTTTAATAATATTAGTTTAATTCCTAAAGGAAGAACTATTAATTTATTAAGAATATAGGCGAAA
>NC_026505.1:789540-790440 GCF_000182925.2 Neurospora crassa OR74A
AAATTTAGGTATAATACTATTTATAATGCGCTTACGTAGAGCAACCTCCGTACCTTTTTAAAAACTAAATATAATAATAATATTTAGGCTATTAAACGATCCGTTTTTAATAAATTCGAATGTATATAATAAAGCGCCTTAGAAATTATTTATAATTTCTATAACCGCTATTATACTAAAGAATTTAATTTATTATATAATTAGCCGGAATATATTTAGGTCGTTACTTAAATTAACTAATTGTACCCTTTCTTTAAATAAAGTATCCTCTTAACGGTTAGTATTAATATAATAAATAAAGTAATAACGTACGCGGAATAGTTAAAAGGCTTAAAGAATATTAAACTGTCCGTATTGTATTACTAAAATTAAATATTTTTAAAGTATAATCCGTTATCTTCTTCATTTTCGTACCCTCCTATTTCTTTTTTAAATATCCCTTTTCAATTATCCTATAGTAATAACCCTTCCGATTTTTCCTATTGCCCCCCTACTACTTTTTAAATAAATCCCAATCTTATTTATTCCCTTTATTACTAAAAAAGCTATATATATAACTAATATACCTAATTAAAATTACTAAATACCTACTATAAATATAATATAATAGGTTATTTCGCAATAGCGTACTTAAACCGAACCTATTATAATTATAATTAAGTCGGCTATTTAATACGGAATTACTCTATCCCTATAAATACCCCTTTATATAGAATAAATACTAAATTGATTATAATTAGAATAATAGCCGCAATTATTTAGGATAATGTAAGTAGATTATAAATATATTTAAAAATAAAGTTATTAGTAAGGATTTATAGAGACTAATAGAATATATAAGGGTTAATAAATTTAAGCGTAGAATTAAACCTAATTAGTAAGCATCTACTCCTATTAAAT
>NC_026505.1:790540-791751 GCF_000182925.2 Neurospora crassa OR74A
CTCCGGAAAGTATATCGATAAACTTAGAGAGGGTTGTAATAATTATAGAATAGGAAACTCTAGCGAATATTTACAATATTTAAATCTTCTTAAAGTTTATTAGATTTTATTAACGCTTCGTAATATTATACTCTAAAGTAATAATACCCTTAATAGAATTATTAAAGGGGGATAAATAGAAACTATTTAAATTTATAAAGGAAGTAGAAAAAATATTTATAGAATTTAAAAAGCTATTCTAGGAAGCTCCTATATTATACTACTTTAACCCGGCATTATAAATCCGAATAGAAATAGACGTATTAGACTTTGTAATTAAGGTAATTCTTATATAATTATATAATAATAAATAGTACCCAATAATTTTCTTTTCGAAGAAGAAATCGCCGGAGGAAACTAAATATAGGGTTAGGGATAGAGAATTATTAGTAATTATAGGAGTATTAAAGGCGTAAAAATAATATTTATTATATATAGATAAACTATTCCTAATAATTATAAATTATTTAAACCTATAATATTTTTAAGAGAAGGAATAGGCTAATATAAAGTAAAATCGGTAAGCATTAGAATTAATAATATATAACTTTAGGATTAAGTATTATTTAAAAAAATTAAATCTAATAAATAAGCTATTAAGGAAGCTATAATTATAAAGAGAAGAATAAAAAGTAGAGGGCAACTACCTATTAGTAAAGGTTATTGAAGGGGGCGAAGAAAAGGGTCGGGCAATAAAAGAAAATTGAATATCGAAGGCGCTAGTAAAATAAGTAATTTTAATTAAAAAGGAGGTTTAAAGGATAGCGGTAGAGGAAAGGGAATAATAATAAAATATAGGTAAAATAAAAGAAAGTTAGGTATTGGAGGATAAAGGAGTTAAATTGCGGGAAGAAAAGCGGAGTTTGTAGGGGGAGGGCGAATTAAATAAGGAAAAGAGGAAGCGTAAGGAAATTGAGAATAATAGTAGAAAGGATGGAATAGTAAAGAAGAAAGTAAAATTTATAAGTAAGGCCGCTATTAAATTAGGGAGGGAAAATAAAAGTATTATTATAAGAAATATAAGTAAATATATAGTAGTAGTAAGGGTATAGAAGGACGAAGAATAATTATTACTATTAGAATAATAATTATTAGAAGCGTAAAAGGAGGATCTATTTATTATCGAAGAAATATAGAAGAATAATAAAGGGAGGAAACGGGTAAAGAATTAA
>NC_026505.1:791851-904650 GCF_000182925.2 Neurospora crassa OR74A
TTTATATAACTTTATTACTAGAATACTAAAATTATTCGACCCTATATTAAATCGGACTTATAATACAATCCTTATTATTATTAACTATTTTACTAAGTACGTCTTATATATCCCTATATAAAAAATAATTAATACCCAACAATTTACATTCCTCTTCTAACAAAACATCTTCCAATAATTTAACCTCCCAAATTTTATTATATTAAATAAAAGTAGCTTTTTTATAAATTAACTTTAAAAAACTTATTACGAATTCCTAAATATCTATAGACGCCTCAATATAACCTAATACCCTTAAACGGACGGATAAATAGAGAAGCAAAACTAGAATTTAGAATTATACCTTTAGATCTTCTATAATATAGAGTAAATCGATTAGGCTGAAAAAATTATACTAATATAATAAACGTACAATAATTATTTTTATACTATTATTAGAAAGTCCCCCTCGGAACTACTCTTTAGGTATTATCCTCAGAGACCAGCGGATTCGGAATAAGGACGGAGGACGGTCCTTTTAATAGTAGTTATTAATCGAATTAATAAATTATTTTATAGGTAGTTAAAAATCGTAGTAACCTTAGAAGTTATTAATTAAGGGTATATAAAATAATATAATAAAATTTGAAAATTAAAGGAATTCAACGTCGGAAGCTAGGTTTTACTTAATACGAAGTATATTAAATAACGCTATTTAAGCGCTAAATTAATAAATAAATTTTTAGGACCCTTCTAAATTACTAAAGTTATTAGAGAGAAGAAAATAGTATACCGACTTATATTCCCTATATATTACTAAATTTATTTAATATTCCCTATTATTCTACTAGAGCCGTATTAAGGGGATCCTACTACGGCGGTACTATAAAGGGAAATTATAAATATTAAGGAGGATAATATTTAATATAAAATTAAAGCGATTATAAAATATTATAAATCCGGCCGCTAATATTAATTCTAAATTAAATAGAAGGGGTATCCGGATAACGAAAATTTATAGGTTTTATAAGAGGATATAAATTACCCGGATTTACTTAAGGAATATAAAATTAAGGAAATATAGTAGCGGCGTACTAGTAGCGGGCTAATTACTAAATTAATAAAGGTTAATTAAATAGTAGAGGGAGAATAATAATTATTTAGAAATATAAAGTAGAAACGTAAAATATAAATATAAAATGCAAATGTAAAATACAAATGTAAAACGTAAAATGTAAATATAAAACGCAAATGCAAAACGTAAAATACAAACGTAAGACGCAAATGTAAAATGTAAATATAAAGTACAAAGCGGAGATGTAAGACGCCAACGTAAATTATAAAATAGAGACGCAAATAGAGATATAAAACGTAAATATAAAATATAAATATAAGGTATAAAATAGAAATATAAAGTAGAAATATAAGAGTAGAAATATAGAGTAAAGAGGCAAAGTAGAAATACGAAAGTAGAAATATAAAGTAGAAATATAAAATAGAAATATTAAATAGGATAAGAAATAGAAAAGGAAAATAGTTTAATTTAATGTAAAATATTAATAAAGCGCTAAATAGAAGTAACCCGTATTTCTAATTATTATTCTAAATAAAAAAATCCTTAGTAGCGTCCGCTATCGTCGATATAAAATTAAAACCTACAACTTTAAAAGGAATACTCCCGCGCACTACCGTACTTATTAATAACATTCATAAATATTATTTTATATTATTTATTTATAGTCTACCCTTATAAATTCTAATAATTCGTCCAACTTTCTATTTAGTAACTCCAACTTTCTATTAACTAATTAACGCTAAGGACTATAATTACAACCGGAGGAAGGGGGGATACGAATAAAAATATTTAATATAAAGATATTTATAGGAGAGTTGTTATTACTAATAATAGGATTATTAGTAGGGGCTACCGGATTAATATTAGTATTAGTATCGCTAATATTACAGTAGCTAAATCTTAAATAACCTTTATAATTAAAATTCCTAATTTAGAATATACTAAGCAATATTATAAGGAGACTGTTATTAATAAAACGCGCCTATATTACAACCCAAAATACCACCGCGGACTAATGTAATTACTATAAGAGGAGGGTAAGTAAGGGATTACCAATATTAGTAAAGCGTACAATTTCGGCTACTATATCTTATATATTATTCTAGAAATTACAAATACTATAGAGGACCTCGAATATATAGTAGCGCAGCGATAGCGAATACTGCGATCTCTCGTTGAACTCTAAAAGGAAAAGACGTTAGTAAAAAAAAAAAAAAAAAAAAAAAAAAAAAAAAAAAAAAATTGGGAGAAGTAATAAGGGGAAGATAGCGTACCTTTAGTCTAGCAAGTATACGTACCAATTAAACGGAATACTTTATATAAATTTAGGGTTAGAGCGCTAGTAAACGCCTAAATTAAAGTAATACTATATTCTAAGTAAATAAAAGGGTAGATATTGCTAAAGGATAGAAAAAGAATAGCCAATTAAAAGTTAATAACGGGTATAGGGTAAGAGGAGGGAAAGGACGGAGCGAAAAAAAAAAAAATAGAGAGGGGAAGTAAATATACTAATTAGACTTATAAGGGAAATAGGGATTAGTATATAAATATATAATAAAAATATATATATTTATAATAGAAGTTAATTTAAGCGAGGGGGCAACTAAAGTAGCTATAGAGCTAGGGGAGGGGGTAATAAATATAATTATAAAAGTAAGGATAGGAGGAAAAAGAGAGGAGAAGCGAAGAGGGTAGGCGGAAGGGGTATTATATAAACGAAGGAGGAGGTTCTTATACGAATATAAATTAAAGTAAATAAATATAATTCTAAGCGGGCAAATGCAAATTAACGTAGAGTAAAAAGAATATTAAGCAATTATATAAATAGTAAAAAAGGGTAAATAAAAGGATAAAACGAAAGTAATAGTTAAAAGGGGAAGGATAGAACGAATAAATAATAATAATAATTATAAAAAAATAGGAGAGAAAGGTAGAAAACGGGAAGGTACGTAATTCGGATTATAATAAGGAAAATAGGGGTAATAATTAAAAATCGTACTATTAGAATAAAGAGAATAATACGAAGAACAAAGTAAAAGTAATAGGAAAATAATTAAGAAAGAATAATATAAATAAGGGAAGTTTATAGAGGAAATAGTATATAAAGTTATAGGAAGTATAGGAAGGAAATAAAAATCCCAAGGACGGAACCTATAGGGAGGGGAATTATATTTAAAATTTATAGTAGGGATTATATTTAAAATTTATAATAGGTTATAATAGGTACGAATAATAGAAAATAGCCTACGAGAGGAGCCTTAAAATTCGATTATATAAATATTATACAATAGGTATAAATAATAGAAGGTACTTTATAAAAATATTAGGCCGCGTTATAAGTGTAGATAATGGAAAATATTTAGTAAGAGGAATTATAGGGCGTAATTATATTAATATTCTAAGGTACTTATTAACGCTCTTAAATTTAATGTAGTATTCCTTATTAAGTAAAATAAAGCTTACTACCTTATACGCTTATAGAATAATAGTTTTAATAATAGGCGGAATACTAGCGCTTTAAATCTAATATTAGTTTTATATCTATATTTAGAACTTATAAAAATAAATATTATAATACTAATATTCTAATAGGCGGCTTACTATATTTAGAATTTATAAAAATAAATATTACACTACCAATATTCTAGCGGGCGGCTTCATATCTATATTTAAAACTTATAAGAATAAATATTATAATATTAATATTCTAGCGGGTAGTTTCGTATCCGTATTTAGAATTTAAGAGAAGGGATATTACAATATTAATATTCTAGTAAACGGCTCGCTGGTAGCGAAATAGTTATAATATCCGGGATACAGCGTCGGCGGTTATTACAAGTAACGGTTCGCTTAAACCAAAGGGTAAGAATATTGTACCTTCGCTAATAACGTAACTTAATAATATTATAATAATATAATACTTATACCCTCCGCTATTTAACTAGGACCTACTACGAATTACGAAGGTTCCGAAGATAGAACCTATAAGGGGGGGGGTTGTATTAGGAGGCAAAGAATTTGTATATAGAAACACCTTAACGGCTACTACTCCCCTTCGTTAACTAACGTATAGGATTACTAATAATAATACTTATATTAGGTTGGGCTTACAGGAAGGATAATCCAACACTACGCCAAAGCGCTAAATTAGTACGAAATTCTATAATATTCGTTAGTAAATAAATAGAGTTTGTATAGGTATAAAAAAGGTTCAACGGAGCGTAATTTATTATAGTCGGTAGCTATCAATACATCTTTAGATTAACCCCTAACTTACCGTCCCCTACGTATAGCCACGACCGTAGTCACTTCAGCCTACCTTTCGCCTACGTTCCTGACAGTATTTTAGATAGTATATATACCGTGGTCGTTGTAGAAGGGAAGAATTAAAAAGATGACTACGGGGGGGGAGAGCATTGGTTATATATACCTACCTATCGAACACAGCACAGTAAGGTAAAGGGTCTTGGCGTACCTTAATGCTGCAGGAATGCAGCTGTGCTATGCAGTAGAATCTGCACAGTAATGCAATATCCCCCCTAACTTTTTACTGTGGTAACGAACACGCTCTTAGCTAAGAAACTATCATATATACCTCTAGGTAGGTACTTATTTACATTCCAGCCGATGATCGTTAATTGAGTTAAAAGATCCATCTCAGCGTCCAAGGGCAATATTGTAACCTTGTGGTCTCGAATATAATAGCTATAGAGGATAGATAAAATTAGGTGCCTGGCATATTTTGGTTCGTTAGCAACGAGTGTTAACCGCCGTTAGGTTCATCTGATTGCAAGGTGAGCAAGTTGTCGCGGATATTACCAAACCGCTAACTTCGGTTTCTAGGTTCTTTTGAATTTCAACTGACGAGAGTCTTCAAGTCGCTGTCGCTATCCTCTTAATTTTTCATTGCTCATCCCACACATACCATTTGGCAAGTCCCATAACTACAGCAGCCCAAGTGGAAGCTCACATCACGCTCTTTCCTCTCCGTAATTACCGTAAGTACAACCTCAATCATCGTGATGCCCGCACGGCCCGCAATGGGTACCAACATCAATTTCGATTTCGGTGTCTGGCTGTATGTCTCGGGGCGCGACCACGGAATTACAGCAGCCAGCGCATGGCAAAATAAATTTTCACATGACAGCTTCCATGAACACGGCAAGATTTAGCATCAGTCTTCAATTACCGGTCATGGGGGGAATGCGAGCGGAAAGGGGAGAAAAACAAAGAAGAATGCAAAAAAAAAAAAAAAAAAAAACGTTATCTCTATGGCCAGAAAAAAAGAAAAAAAAAACAAGAAAAAAGTTCTCGTGTCATCCACGATCCACGGACAACATATACTCAATCACTACCCCCAATTTTGATATCAGTTGACATCCCACCTCTAACAGGTACCTGTCTTTATCTTCTCCATCGTCGCTTATCATTCATTCATCATCATCCCCTCAGATACCTACAACTCTGCATCCTCAATACTACGTACTTGCATAGTTGCTATTTGTAGATAAGAACGTATGTGACTCACCACCTAGTATCATCAATCATACCTGCTGGAAAGGGGGGATCAGGTTTCCATGTCTCGAGCCTAGAACTTTCTAGTCTCAAAAAGATACCAGACATGATGCCCATCCACTACACGGAGGCGTGCGGTGGGCGAGTGACGTATATTTAGTCCAAGACTGCAAATTCTAATCGGCGTGCGCGTGTTTACAAGCACCTTTGCGGATATCAATCATTTAATGTCCTGGGACTAGTTTGGAAACCCTCAAACCTTTGAATCCCGATACGATCCATTCCTCGGCACCTAAAAGTAATCAAGAAGTGCGAGTAGAACACGCATTATGGTTTGTGATTTATAGATATAGGGTAAGTAGTGGTATATATCCAAGTAGTTTCGATCTATCCAATAGGAGATCTCAGAGTTTTTCATCCACAACAATCATGATACAATCCTCCCCAGTACCCCCGCCCATGATTTTATCCGTAGGTATATAAACATGTATAGGGCATGGTACAGATGACCTCCAAGTCATCGAGCCGTCAATCCCATATCATATGTTCATCCATTTCATCCCATTTCGTATCCCATGACAAAAACCAAGCCGTGAACAGTAAAGGTCCACGCAGCACGCAACGCAACCACATCTATACAGTGTACCGGAAAAAGGTGGCATTATCACCCTTCTCGCGCTCCGCAATCTTTTCCTCCTCAGTGTACTCGCTTGGGGGCTTGTACTCGCGGTCCCGGCGAGCGTTCTCGCGCCTGAGGTAGATGGTCATAAAGGCCGACAGGACAAAAGCCATGACCTGGCAGCCGAGAAGGGTGCCAAAACCCTGGTAGTAGTGGGGAGATTGCTTGGCGAGGAAGAGGTACGACGAGATGACACCGCCCAGGTTGCCGAAACCGACGTGCATGGCAATGCCAACACCGCGCTTGAGCGAGCCACCAATGTTGTTGCCGTTCCATGCGACACCCTGGGGGACGTTGGGGTAGATACCCGAAGCGAGGAAGAAGCAGCCGAGGTAGCGGACAGCAGGCGTCCTGGTAGCCATCAACATGATTAAGCCAATGATACTGCTGAGTCATTAGCAAGTGATGCAAAGCTGGATTTGGGGAGATACGTACGCCATGCCCATGAAGAAGAGCATAAAGATACCACGCTGCTTGAGCCTGTCGGCATACCAGCCAGCACCAATGCAGAAAAGACAGGCCACCACATAAGGCGGGACAGTCAAAAGCTGACTCTGCTCGGGGCTGAAGGTACCGATGCTGTTGATAATGGTGGGCACGAAGAGCGAGTACGAGTACAAGCCAGTGTAAACGCCAATGGTGATGAACATGTGGACCCAGATCTTCCAGTCCTTGAGGGCTGCATAGAAGTACTTGATGTCGAACTCATCCGCAAGGGAAGAACGATCGCGCTTGAGACGGGCGGCGATCTCTTCACGCTCCTCAGGCTTGAGGAATTTGGCGGTCTGAGGGTAGTCGTACATGGCGAAGAAGGCAATGACGGCTGGGAGAAATTATCAGAAAGCGCACCGCAGAAAAAGGCAGGACAGGTTAACATACCGATAATAAAAGTCAAGATACCCTCCAAGATGAAGAGCCAGCGCCATCCATTGTAGCCACCGACACCCTTCATCTCCAGGATACCACGAGCCAGAAGACCACCGAAAGCACCGGCGGCGGTAGCAGCGGAGAAGAATATGGCCATGCGGAAGCCGCACTCGTGACGCCTGTACCACATTGTAATGCTTGGGTACTGTAAGTGAATGCGATTTGACGACAAGCAAAAGGGTGATACATACTAGTAGGTGATACCAGGAAAGAGACCTCCCTCGGCAAGACCCAAGCAAGACCGCACTGCCATCAAGCCATGGTAATTCTGGACAACGCCCATAAGGGTGCAGCAAACACCCCACGCAATCATAATGGATGGGATCCAAATGGACGGGCGAAAACGCTTCATGGCCATGTTGGAGGGGACCTCGGCGAGGACGTAGAAGGGGAAGAAGATACCCAACGCATCGTTGTACTTGAGGCCGGTGAGCTTCAAGTCCTGCGTAAGGAGCTCGAGCTTGGCATTGCCGATATTTGTACGGTCGAGGAAGGATAGAAGGTATAACAAGGCAAGGAAGGGGAGTAGCCTGCTATCGATCTTGCGAAGTAGCTTCTTGGTTCTTTGCTCATCCCAGCCGGCACTTTCCAGAGCGACGTCCTCAGTGTACTCGGGATGGACAGCCTTCTCGTTGTTGACGCTGGAGTTCTCGGTAGTCGGGACGTCCCGTACGGGTGCGTCATGGTCGGCAGCCATGGTGGGTGATGACTGTAAGAATGTCCGATCTACTTATGAGGTGCAGATAGGTGTTGAAGTGAAGGACGGTTGGGTTGGTGCGAAGGTGCCAATCGTCTGGGGATAACTGAATGGAAGCGGCCGCCGATTCCCTGGAGAGAAGAGAGGACACGCAAAGAAAGGGGCCATGATGAGGATGCTCTGGTCCTTATAGTCCGAAAAGACAAACTTAAGGGTTGGCGGTCTTTCATACGCAGGGCCAGACACCCAAGCACATGAAAAATAGAAACAAGGGTATGATGGTACCTTGTAAGTGGTTGAAGGGGGGTACAGCAGAACACCATGTCGCAGCTAGTGCATGGGTGCTACACTAAGCAGTTGATGTAGGTACATGGTAATCAAGCGTGGACAAGACATTACCCAGTGCCAGTGAGGTAGGTAGGGTATGCAAGTACTAGATGATCCTGGCAGCATGGCTTTCCCATGGTTTCCTGTACTTGTAGCCTGGGCCAGGTCCCCTGGCTCCTTTTCACGTCAACATGGGTGGTTTCAGTCTGCTGAGACCAGCAGGCGGAACATGTCTCTGATCTGTGGAAACACAAGCGTTACCGTACTCTGGCAACTCGTTTGACTCCTAGGAGCCAGAGGAGAGCAGCGTACGGATTACCGTCACTTACACCGACTTGTGACCAAGGTCCATTTTGCCGAGAAGTGTCAACGGCAGCGTTCCGGAAACGGTTCTGTACACACTATCCAACCAGCGTGCTCGTCAAACATGGGTCTGTGAGTAATTACTTTGGGAGTGTGAAAAAAGGGGGTAAGAAGCGGGACGTTGGTTGAGGCCGAATACATATGCATGCTTCGCCGGGCAACTTTCCCAAGTTGTACCGTACTCTGTTCTGATAAGCCAGCTGCACTTGTGTTTGGCTCACCGATCCCATCTGGATGGAATGGTCCATCTTTCCATCGGGAAGCGAATGGTACGGAGTATCATTGTTGATAATATCCAGCCATTTAAGGATGAGGTAAGACGGCCTGCGAGTGTTAGACAATCCTGCCGGGGGGGTACGGTACAACCTTTGGCTGGGCCTTAGTGGTGAAAAATAGACTTGTTGACCTGGGGACGACGGAAGGTCAATGACAACATTGTTTGGTTGGATTGGTCCCGCCAACCTTATCCAGCCGCGGGCCGCCAAGATGGCTTGGCTGCAGGGCTTGAGTAGCATCGAGGAGCTTTCTTTTTGCTCGTTAGACTCATTTCGACTCGTTTATTCTTGGGCTTGCGCTCGGGCTAACCTTGAGTGTACTTCTGCTTGCAGCTGGACCGCATCTAGACCACATCCTCTTGCAGCCATCCACCACCATCCATTCTAACCATATCGTGACCATCAATCTTTGTTCCTCGACCGGCATATCAACCCTTTTAGTGAGGCACAACCAGGCTCGTCCACTTGTAGCTTGGGCTCGGCGGCATACCCCCAACCTGGATCTGATATTTCATCCGTCTTGGCTGTTATGCCATTGGATGGGATCGAAGCCGTGGTGAACGAAGAGGAAAACTCTGGGACGTGTCCTGTTGTCCATCTCTCTCCCACTCGCTGCCTTCCTCCTACCCAGACCCCCCTTCCTGCAGAGTGGCAGTGACAGGAATGGGCTTGGTATCTCACGATGCCCCGCGATGCCCAGAACGCCCAGGACGCCCAAATCTTGAGGAATCTTCCCCCGCACGTGGCGATGACCACAAACGGCCTTCCGGATGAAGGTTTCGGGCGGAAGGATAAACGGGAGGTGTATGGGAATGCATCATGCAGTACGTCTTTGTCGAAACAAATTTGAAGCTTGGTTTTGGCGAAACTGATGTCGGAAACCTTGTCCGAGATGGTGTCAACTTGAGTGCCGATGATGGTGCTTGGGGGTATGTGAATCTGACCGTGGTTATGCGTCCGCCGACGGCGCAGACAAAGCGTTGTGCGGGGTCAGCAGTCATGAGAGTTGCGATAGTCACAGTCAAAATTAGCGGCAGAAACGTCGTCGTCGTTGTCGTGAATAGGTCATCAATGCTTGGCCCTTTTTTGCGCAACCGGAAGCGCCAGTTGATCGCTCTCTAGGCATTGTCAGCATGGATTAGACAGGCAACGAGGCATGCAAGGACGCGTTTATTGGAGTCTGTGGGAAATGCAAGTGGCGGTGGGCTTCCGTTGCTGAGGCTCTCCTAGTCCCATGTATCGCAAGCAAACGACGAGAGACGACGAGGCCAGCACTCAGGTACCCGAGCAAACCAATATTGCTTCTCTTGTGTTTGGTCCAAGAGCCTTGTATCGTACCCCGGGCCAAGGGAATGCTTGGGTTGGGTATCACGATGTCGATTGAGGACCTGCCAGGCATCGATTCAGGACCAAGTTGAGCAAAGCCGGAGAACGCCACTTTGTCGTACGAAGGATGAGCTGAACGAAAAGCGACGAAAAGGGAGAAGTCATTGTCCGCCGAGTGGTTGTGGATTACCGGGAACGAAAGACTGAAGACGCCGCTCAAAGCAGTCAGTCAGATGGGCGTTCATAAATTGCCATGATTGTTGCCATCATGGTTAGATGTACTGTTGGATTCAGTTGGATCACTGGAGAGCTAGCTGTCTGCGCGGGGAGGCACAAGTTCCCTATCAACGTAGACTGCCCGATTTCCATCATTTCCCTGGCTTCTCCACCTGAATATTCCTCTCCCTTTGGAAATTCTCCTCATCATCAAGAAAAAGAAAAGGAAGGAACGAAAGATTGATGTCGCTCAGACCCATATTTCAATTTCGTGTAACCTTTCACAGATCATGGCGGGCGGACGCAGCTGCCCTGTCTGTGAACTTTGAGAATTTGGAAAGTAGCACTGAGTGGTAGCGGCCGCGACAGCGGATACTTTGATGCAGTTGCTGTCTTAAATGGCAGGTGCATAAAATACCACTTTCCTTTGATATCCCGTTGATAGGTATCCAAGGGAATGTGGATCTTCCATAGTAATTTGTCCAACTCCAGCCTGGAGACGGTTGTCAAAATACAAGTAAAACAAGTACATACAAGCAACATTGATTACGTGTATTACGCAACATTAGCAATACGGGGAGAGAAGGCCTCGGCAGTTCAAAAAAGGCACACCAAAACAAAAACTTGTTACGTGTATGGAACTTGTGCAAAAGGAAAAGAGAACAATCAAGAGCCTCCCCAGAGCAGTCATGTGAACAATGAGAAGAGGTTGGAGATCCAATATTTGTAGACAGCTCAGCTCGGCTGGAAAACAAGGGACGACGTTCAGTCAAAGTTACCCCGGATTTGCATCGCTGGTGGAAACTGCCCCGGATTTCCTCTTTTACAAGGGCACTTACATAGTGGACACAGTGGGCACTGTAATCCCCGCCCGCCTTGGCCCTTTCAGTTCCGTCGCTTCTCAACTCCACCAGGCAACTACCTCCCGTCACAGGGATTAGCTCTTCTCCATGACCATACGTCTAGCATGCCAAGGGAAAGCTTCAACTGCCACCATTCTTCTCCTCTTGTTCTCCATTTGACTCCATCTGATCTTGACTCCAGTTTCCCCAGATCATCATCTCGAGGTGCCCCGAACGAACTCTTACCGTAAACCCCAGACCCAACCAGAGAGGCTGGCAATGCGGCCGATGCTGCCTGATCTATTTCATCATGGCAGCATCCAGATCTCTTCTCGTTTCTGCTTCTATTCATCATTCACACCTCAAGAACCACTTTAGACTGTGGATTTTCTTGGCCTCTTTCTCTAGTTTTGCCCTAGCCACGTCTAGATCAATCGTCTGACCCAACTCTCCAACTGAACTCCAACCACGCCAAGCTTCCAGTTCATGCTTCGCTCCAACGGAGGCTTCTCCTCTTTTTGTTCAGAAAACACACTACCGCCTTGGCTTTCGCATGGAGGCAAGTCTTATAAAATCTTACACCCCCCCTTCGTACCTGGATTAGTGGAATACTTGGAAGACATTTGATGACTTTTTTGGGATTCTTGGGCTGTCAGAACCGCATCACAAAGGGGAACTTAAGAGACTTGGGAAGTGCCGTGTGAAGCCAAGAGCTTGAAATTCCCCACATTCCTCCAAGATGCCACTATTGTCACCGCGACCTCAGACTTGCCGCATACTACCAGTAGGCGCTTCGTTGACCGTTGTTCCTCCTCAGTGGCGGTGACCCCTTTGACAGATGCGGTTTGTTGGAGACTTCTTTCCCCGCCATCTCCCAAGGTATCATACACGTCAGGATTCTGGCGAGTTAACCTATATGATTTCACCAAGACGATACTCGACCACATCGCAGCAGGCTTGGCCTACGATAAAATCTAGTCATGATAGCGAGCGCAATCCGCCCGTCCGAAATCCCATCGGTCAGGGCGTGATGGCTTCATCATGGCACGATACCCCACGGAGCCAGTCCCTGTGAGTTTGCATTGCACATCGACGTGTATACCTTGCCACGCTGAGCCCATGGTCTTTTAGCGGGAGCCGACAGTCCAGTGAATGGCATGAAAGGATGAAAGTATCCATGCGGCGTACGTGATGGTAATTGGAACATTGCCGGGCTGTCTTTCTTGTTCAGGCTCGCAGGCCCGGTTTCCCCAGATTCTCCAAACTCCCCAATCCAATCCCCAAGCTTCTCATCACATTGAAGATCGGAGCAGCGGACTTCACATGATCACATCTGAACGATCTTGCCACGCGGCATCTGCGAACTGTCTCGAAGATCTATGTGGATGACGCATCGCATAGAACTGGAAAACACACGGTATCATCGTATTCTGTTTCTTCCACTGTCAATCTGGCATGACAGCATGGTACCCCTTCCCCGGTATCTCTCTCGAGCCTTTGGACAGGATTGACAGGGGTAGGGTTGCGGAGAATGACCGCGAGTGCGATCGAATTTTGACGCTTTGCCGAAACAGATTGTCAAACCCAAGAAACAGCTGTCATCGAGCTGAGACCGCATTGTGCTTCTGCTTCTACCCTTTGGCTCGGCCATGACGTATCCGGACGGGCGGTGGCATGATGGCATGTTGCGCAAGGGCAGAGAGCTGCAAGGGCATTTCTCTTCTCTGATCGGGTGAAAACCGCTTTTCGCAGACAAGCGAGGGGTTGTCTTTGATTGAAATAACTCAGTCAGGGTGAGGCGCTGAGGTGACACCTCTTGACCCAGACCCTTCAAAACTGCTTACTTTTCTGTATCAACCGGTCAAGTCAAAACACCAAAGGGTTCGTCACAATCTCGATTTGCTGGGACGACAGGCTTGCTCAAGATGTTTCGGACCATCCCGTTTCACGCAGCATTCAGGGCTTCGTGCAACGCATGTAACGAGGTGTTCCAAGACCAGCATGCCCATATTTTCGCTGTCGGTCTTGGAAAGCAATGCTTGGGACCGAGATCTTTTACTCCGAATGGCTGGTTGCTCCGGCCGGTTGCATACCTACTTGACAGATGCTGGGGAGTAGGTGTCGGTACAATGCCAGAGATTTTGATTGAATTTCTATCCGGAGCCGAGAAGAGATCGATGTTGGGTTCGTAAACCAACTACATGGTCGTTCCAGTCGTACCTGTGTTCCATGTAAGCTGTTGCCCATGCTCGCTGCCCGTCAACAAATCCCAACCACCAGGGGGGGTATTACGTGTGTTGCAGTGAATACCACGCTTATATCCGTGCCATTGCTGAAGTAACATGGTACCTTTAGACATGGAAAAGGCCACACAACAAACACAAGAAACATTACAAGGGATCTGCGTGGCCCTGTCCCGTACGAAAAAAGCTGTTGTTGCCTGTGTTACATATCACCAAAGTCCAAGAGCACAGAGCACAGAGCACAGAGCACTCACGCACCAAACCCTGACGGGCGGATACGCTTCCAAGCCTTCCAGGGCTCTGGATAAATGAAGTAACGTCGTGCGTCTCGCAGATGGTGTTACAGCTTTTCTAGCCTACCTTCCATGACTTCAGACCCGAGAGGAAGGATAGGTCAGCGGCACCAGCGTTCTGTCGCATCTGTCGTAAAAAAGTGGTTGCAATGAGCAGTCCGCCAGTCCGACTGATGAACCAATGCCCGACGGGTGCCGAGTGTCTTACCACGTGTGTGGTTACGATGGTTGATTACTTGCGCGTCTGCGCCGCTCCATAGATGAAAGGATGGGTAGGGTGGCACGGTGGGTAGGATGCACCATCGGTTAAGGGTAAAAACATGGAAACGCAGTTCCCTTTAAGAAGAATGTCCCTTCAATACTGCGTCTCAAAAATACGAGCATAAACACAGACACGGGAATGACGCTTATCCATTCCGATTGATGGTATTAAGGGTTTGAGGGTCAGAGGGGGGTCAGGGAAGGATTGGAAGGACTGGAAGCGATCCTCAAATGCCCCTGTACCTTGGAAGGAACTTCTACACCTAGAACAGACAGACAGAACAGACAGACAGACAGACAAACAGACAGACAGACAGAGACGGAGAGAAAATGAGTGTCACTGCATGCCGTTCATGCATTGATTCGGAACGGAGATCCCGAAGTTCGAGACGACACACTTTTAGTAACCTGCTGCCTACACGTCCAGTCATTATAGTAGTCATTGCGACCGACAGCATCTTGAGTAAACCAACGTCGGAAACCCGAGAGCGATAATGCTGTTGGCCGCGATTCTAGGTCAGATGTATCCGCACAGATTAAAATGTTTCAGTTCACGATGGTGCATTATCCAACGAGAAGCTTCCGTGTAATTTCGCGCGCTCTTCTCTCTCTCTCTTTCTCTCTCTCTCTGTCTCTCTCTCTCTGACAGTGGATTAAATATTGTGGTTGTATTCATCAGGACAAATTCGGCGGTTTAACCGTTAAACTTGGCAACAAGCACGATTCTGCAGGAAGCTCAGCATACCTACCTAATAAACTGATCGTTCAGACACAACGTGATCACACAGCAGGAACCTCACTGCATTTCAGTTTTATGCCTACAAGCCAGAGAAGCGTTTCATACTTTGCAGAAGAACAACTGTGAGCCAAGAAAAGACAGAGTTGCAGTAGGTGTTCGTGGGGTTTCCTGGTTCGAGAAATCTAAGTGCCGGCCGAGTGGGATAGATATGACGCTCGTAATAGAACCAACGAACTGTTTGACCGTTTAGATCATGGGGTTTGAACATGTTTCCTCTCCTTGTCCGACATGTCTTCTGTGCTTCTCTTCTACCGTGTAGGTTGTTAAAGAGGTATGTCCCCCTTTCGGTGATTAGTTGCCTGTCCTCGCTTATCGCTTATCACTTATACAGATAACGCTTTGGCAGCCGTCGGACAACTGCCATGTACCGCCAAGGCCAGAACCTCGACAAACGCCAAGCCCTGCTCACCGCCCGTGGGGTCAGGCAGGCCTATGGAGGTAGCGGCGAACTGCCCCACCATAATCCGCCCGCCAATCGTCCCCGGGCCCCGATGCCCGTCCGCGCGGCGGTCCTGCCCTGAGCTTGCCAAGCAACTGCAGAGGCAGTTGTCCGTTTCAATGCCCGACGGGATCCACCAAGAGAGAGAGAGAGAGAGCCCCAGACAGCACCGAGTGGCCACCGACCGATGACCGAAGCGCATCACTTCCACTTGTGACTGAGCAACAACTACCACCACCCACCAATTACCCACAGCTGAACGACCTCTGAGCAGACACTACCCACGTCTTCGAACACCAAGACGGCGACGACCATTTCCTAGAAACAACACAACCTTTATACCCCTAGTCGGCTTCATAGCCGCCACATAATCAACAGCCATGGTTTTGCAAGATCTAGGTCGCCGCATCAATGCGGCCGTCAGTGACCTAACACGCGCCCCCAACCTCGACGAAAAGGTAAGCTTGGATATCTGTTCGGTTGTCTGGTCTTCCCCGGACTGCGTTTGGTTGATGCTGTCACATCCCCTAGCAGTCAGCCAGTCCAGATCGCTGACCATCGTATGATCAACAGGCCTTCGATGGCATGCTCAAGGAGATCTGCTCTGCCCTTCTCGAAGCCGATGTCAACGTCCGTCTCGTCGGTCAACTACGCAAATCGATCAAATCCACCGTCAACTTCAAAGAACTACCACCGGCCGTCAACAAGAAGCGATTGATCCAGAAAGCCGTCTTCGATGAACTCGTCCGTCTCGTCGACCCCCATGCCGAGCCCTTCAAGCCAAAGAAGGGCAAGTCCAACGTTATCATGTTTGTCGGTCTCCAGGGTGCTGGTAAGACGACAACATGTACAAAGCTCGCCAGACACTACCAGTCGCGCGGTTTCCGCGTCGGTCTTGTTTGCGCCGATACCTTCCGTGCCGGTGCTTTCGACCAGCTGAAGCAGAACGCGACCAAGGCCAAGATCCCCTACTACGGCAGTTTGACGGAAACAGATCCCGTCGTGGTGGCGCGCGATGGTGTGGACAAGTTCAAGAAGGAAAAGTTCGAGATCATCATCGTCGATACGTCGGGTCGTCACAGGCAAGAGGAGGCGCTCTTCCAGGAAATGATGGACATTCAGACGGCAGTCAAGCCAGACGAGACCATCATGGTGCTCGATGCCTCTATCGGTCAACAAGCCGAAGCCCAAGCCAAGGCCTTCAAGGAGGCTGCCGACTTTGGTGCCATTATCATCACCAAGACCGATGGCCACGCCGCGGGTGGTGGTGCCATCTCGGCCGTCGCTGCTACCCACACCCCCATCGTCTTCATCGGTACTGGTGAGCACATGCTCGATTTGGAGCGTTTCGTACCCAACAACTTCATCAGCAAACTCCTCGGCATGGGCGACATGGCTGGCCTCGTCGAGCACGTCCAGTCCCTCAAGCTCGACCAAAAGGACACCATCAAGCACATCACCGAGGGCATCTTCACCATCCGCGACCTGCGCGACCAGCTGCAGAACATCATGAAGATGGGTCCCCTCAGCAAGATGGCTGGCATGATCCCAGGAATGAGCAACATGATGCAGAACATGGACGACGAGGAGGGCTCGCTCAAGCTCAAGCGCATGATCTACATCTGCGACAGCATGACGGACAAGGAACTCGACAGCGACGGCAAAATCTTCATTGACCAACCGACGCGTATGACGCGTGTTGCCAGGGGTTCCGGCACGACGGTCAGAGAGGTCGAAGACCTGCTTACCCAGCAGCGCATGATGGCTGGCATGGCGAAGAAGATGGGCGGCAACATGAAGAACATGCAGCGTGCCCAGAGCGCCATGGGAGGCGGCAACAAGGCGCAACAGCTGGCTGCCATGCAGAAGCGTCTGCAGAGCATGGGCGGCGGTGGCCAAGATATGGGCGGCCTGATGAAGATGCTTGGCGGCATGGGCGGCGGTGGTGGTATGGGTGGGATGGACATGAATGCCATGATGAAACAAATGAGCGGGTTGATGGGAGGTGGCGGTGGACGTGGGAGGAGGTAAAAGGTTGAAGGAAAAAAAGAAAAAGAGGGTGTGTGTCAGTCGGTCGATCGACTTTTAATGGGTTCGGTTCTTTTTCTTGCTAATGCGTCGTCGTCGGTTCGTCCATTTCGTTCAATTCTTTTTCCATGGCAGTAGCAGCAGCAAAAGAGCTTGCATCATTCTGGCGTCTGGAGTATATACTGTAACAACACACAACGAATAACGGGAAACTTGACTTGGCTTGGGGACATGCGGTTGGATGATATAGCAAAACAGACCTGGAACTCTTTTTATTATTATCCACGATCTACCTTAATCATGACCATGACAGCGAGACCCGGAGACATTCTCAAATGCTGCTTCTAAGGCGACGTTCAATGTGACCGTTGTTTGGTATGAGGACGATGAGTGAGGGCCAGAGGCATTTGAACCCCGTGAACGCCTCAACCGCGTGGCACTTATTTCGGCGATCCTGCGATTAGTCTTACGTTGTTGTTCCTTTTTGACGCTTTTATATAAATTCATTCTGTCCCATTTCTTTGGTTCGTTATAGTTCGATATTTTTTTCGGCAACCGTCTGTCCTTTCCCCCTCGGTTGGTTTGCTTATGTCTGATTTCTTCATAGGGCTGGCAGTCAACCGAATCTTTGCACGGCAAGTGGTAAATATCCCTTGATATAATACGGACCAGGCGGCACAGTTCGGGATGTATAAATTCGAAAGTCGTGGCTGCTTCTACTGTAGTCAGTGTGGGCTTATGCACACTTCATAAACACATCCCACCAACCACCGGAAGCGTAAGATCAAGTGGTAAGGGGTGAGATAGGAGGGAGAAGAACCGAGATACCCCTGAGAAGAAATGATAGAAGGAGGACTTGACTCTGAATTTCGTTCGTTAAGTCCGGTTCAAGCGCCCATGTATCTATTCCATCGTCTAGTTCTTCAACATCTATCCCCTAAATCCCAATTTTAATGCTGTAATATGCCTTTTAGTATCCAAAACGCCAGTAAACCACTGTTCTTTTGTTTCAAAAAGTCCAAGCCCTTCCACCACATTACCCTCTTTCTCAACCCCCGAGTTGATTTCCAACCCAACCACGTCCCTCCCCATTTCACCGAACAACAACAACAACAACATGCACCCCTCACAACCCACCAACCGCCTCCCTCCAAGTCTTCGCCACCGCCCCCCAATACTGCTCCGAATGCATCCTCATATGCCCTACATGCGGCGTCCCCTCAAACATGTCCATGTCCACCTGATACCCCCTCTGCCTCGCCTGCGCCGCATGGCTTTCGATATCCTCCCAATAGATAATATCGTCCTCCTTCGAGTACACATACAGCCGCCTCGCCCCCCTTACGCACAGCTCCTCGTTATTCACCGCCGCGACACTATACGCCGCCGCACTCGACGCGCCAATCAACCACCCGAACCCATGCAGCGCCGCCAGGAACATGCAGGCCATCGCTTGCGTGACGATGAACGGCACGCAGCCGGGCAAGTACCCGGATGCGCCCAAAGCCATGGCGCGTGACCATGGACCGGCGTTTTGTAGGAAGGAAGTGCTTCCGGGCGTGGAATCGAGGACGAGCATGTGATGAGGAAGCGCATGGCCATAACGCTGGCGGTAGGCGTTCAGAGTGGCGGCGAAGTACATGCCGCCTGTGTTGGACATGACTTGTACTAGGATTCTGTTGTTGTTGTTGTTGTTTTGGGTCGAAGACTTGGGGTCTGCAGCAGCAGACTCTCTGTTGTCCAGAGAAGAACCAAAGCAAGCGGAGATGACGGGGGTCATGGCTTTGGAACGGGCTTCAAGGGTCTGGTAAAGGCAGCGCAGGATGGGGCAGAGGACCACGACGAGTTTGGCCGCGGGGAAGAGGGCGCGGTACCCGTCGACGTACTTGGCGAGGTGTTTGGGGCGGGCGTCGCCCCAGCCGTAGAGGAGGATGGTGGTTGGGTCTGTATTTGTATTTGTACTTGTGCTAGGAGAAGGGGAAAGGGGAGCTTCTTCGGAGAGGTAGTAGATTTGTTCTGTGAGGCGCTTGAAGCCTGGTCCCAAGGGGGATGGTTTCTCGTTGTGGGTGACGACGACGGCGTCGACGAGGACTTGTTCGGACATGGTGGTGGTGGTGGTGGTGGTGGTGGTGGCGGTGTGTGTAGTTCTACGTGATGACCTTCATGGACAAGAGTGAAGAAGAAGCCTGAGAAGGGAGAACAGATGTCGTTACGAAAATGAAGTTAATGAGTGAAGAACGGGTCCCTCATCACTCGATCAGAGACCAGCATCGGAGCTCTCATGTCTAAATCTTCCCCCTTTGGCTCGATTTTCTCGACTTTTTCGGCGTCTGTCCCCTGGTCCAGTTTGGGGAGAATTTGATGCTAGGATCAGCGATCCAGCCCGTGGGAGCGGAGCGGATGTCTCCACGCCAACCGGGACATTGTCTGTTTTGGGATTCGTTCAGCCCTTTTGTAAATCTGTCAGTCTATCACAAGTGTTCATCTCTTCATTTGTCTCGTCCTCGGTCGCAACGGTCGGCGGCGGTCAATGGGGTCTACGGAGTTTGAGCCGCCGCGATGCCCGATGTTGCAGTCCTTGGAATTTGTTGAGTTTCCCAACAGCCAAGACTTGAAAAGATGTCGCCTCGGAGCATCTTGCAAGCTTTGGCATGTGATTATGTTCTTGGGGGGGAAAGCTTGAGGTCGTCGTGGAGTTGAGAGGCCGCTATCGACGTTTTGATATGTCAAAGGTGAACGTGAGCCGAGGCAAGTGGGGAGCTGCTGAGCGGACAGCAGACCTGATCTAGCATTAATAGGGTTAAAAATTAGTAATACTAATAATGAACGGGCAATTGGTCTAGGGGTATGATTTTCGCTTCGCATTCCATAGATGCGCCTTTGTGAAAGGTCACCGGTTCGAATCCGGTATTGTCCACTCTTTTTGTAATTTCTGGTAACTCATTTCACCACGGGTATTGTCTACCTTTTTGCAGCTTTTTGGGATCCTTTCCACCTGTCAAACCGCGTTCAAACTATCGAGGAGATCTGATTGATGATGAAAATCGCGAAATCACTCGAAACCCTGTCATTCCTTCAACGCAGTTGCCTTGAGATCAACACGGAAAGCTGCCGACTTGGCAACCGAGGCTCAAACAGTCTCACCATAGTAAAGTGGGGGTTGGGGTAACTGTTCCCCGGATTCATCAACACCATCGCCGTATAAGTGCGACACGCAGTCCTTCAGAACTCTTTTTTGCTCAAGAATTTGTCTCGAAGTAGACGGGAACCACAGTACCAAAATGGCATCATATAAACCATCATCAGAGATTATCCCGTTCGCTAAGGCGACGGAGATCAAGAGGCTCGATGCCAACACCTACCAAGCGAACCTAGTAGACTCGTTCTGCATCGGGGCCGGTAAGTATCCCTTCATCTTTCGTACATCAAACAGCCCAAACATCACTAACAACTTGACAGTCCCCAACGGCGGCTACGTAGCATCATGTATCCTCCAAGCCGCCATCATCCACGGCACCTCCCGCTCCCCTTCCAACCCCCAACCGCACGTCATGAACGCTCACTTCGAGTACCTCAACCGCACCCAAGTCGGTCCCGCAACCATCCTCATCGAGGACGTGAAACCTGGTCGTCAACTAACCACCCTACACGCCACTTTGTACCAAGGCAATTCGCACCAAGACGACACCTCCACCTCTAACTCTGACCTCCTCCCAACAAAAACCCTTGGCAACATGAAGAAACGCGTAACCGCCTACCTAGTAATGACCAACCTCTCCTCCCTCACCGGTCTCTCACTCAACACGCAATTCACCCTCCTCCCCCCTCCCCTCGTCCCCTCCTCCTCGCCCTCCCAAAACCCCGATTTCTCTCTACTCAAACAAGACCGCGACCCCCACTGGACCACCATCCCTTCTTTACTACCCTTGGGGTCCGAATCCGGATCCGGATCCAGCTACATCCGAGCTCTACAAAACACCCACTTCTACATTCCACGACGGGGCCAGGTTCGTAAATCCATCATCGACATCTGGATTCGGTTATCGTCAGGCGAAAACTTCACCAATGCATCGCTGGGGTACGTGAGTGATTGCTGGCCGTATGTCGTGGAGGCTTATCGCCCTAGGAGCAAAGAAGAAGAGGAAAACAACGCAAAGGAGGAGGAGGAGGAGGACGGGGTTGGATTCAAACATGATGCGAAGCATTGGTATCCTACGGTGGTGATGAATGTTGAGCAAAAGAAGGCTGCACCGGAAAAGGGAAAGGAAGAAGAGGGCGGCGGCGGGTGGGAGTGGTTGAGGATGAGGGTGTCAAGTAAGGAGGTTAAGGGCGGGAGGTTTGATTTGGAGGTGCTGGTGATGGATGAAAAGGGGGAACTGGTGGTGGTGAGTAATCATGTTGGGTTGGTGTTGGGGAGTGAGAGGAATTTGGCGGGGAGGGGGAAGGGGGGGATGAAAGGGCAGAGTAGGATTTGATGGGATGGTCGTGAGGGTGGTGATGGTGGTGATGAGGATGGGAATGGTGTTGTGAGTGGATATGTGAAGGAAGGCATACGTGTTGAGGAGTTTTTCGGGTGAATGTTGATGTTCGGAGATAAGGGATATCTGGTTGTGTTGGCGACGGTGCTTCTCGGAGTCGCATATCTCTCAAAGTCCGGCACAAATACCAAACAGCATCTTTGTCAGAACTGTCGATGTAAACAAATCACATGATTGTTCGTGGCCTGCGCTGACATTAGCTGAACTGATCCATCAGAAATATACGAAACCTATCCATGACACAGCTCATATCGCCCTGCTACTCGAGTAGTATTGCCATGCAATATCAAAGCTGTTGTGTCTGACAGTCCTTCTTCTCCACTTGAAGCCAGTCAGCCCCCCTTTCCCCCCGCCTTGCGCAGGACCACAGGTTGCCGGTAACAACGCGTCCCCATCTTGTCCTCCAACGACAAGCCATTGTTGACATTCGTCAGATCTTGAGGTCCATCAAAGCTGAGGCCTCACAAATCCACTCTGCCAGTCGTGGGTAGTGGAACGAGCTCCTAGAGCTGTCAGCACAGCCTGCACAGATATCTTGCATACGTGGACCCAGCAATGTCAGGGCAACGTCGAGGTCCAGAAAAGATAGGCCAAGAATGGCTTGTCCTTTCGGAATTCGGACTTTTCCAAGGCATCATCATCAGCAAGGCACCACCAACAATTGAAGGGGAATCCGTCTTTCCATCTCGATGCATGGTTGCACCTGCATATGATGGATGGCCTTGTGAATGCGGTCGTCAATATGTTGTGCACATTGGTTGCTTCTTTTCTGCAGGAGATTTCACTTCGCTAAAAGCCATTCAGGCACGGAAGCAACGGAACTAAACAAGTGTACCTTTTAGTTGTGGTGATGAATGGACCCCTCGTAGAATCGCGAGAGCCTATGAGTGAGCAGAAACGAATTGAGAATATGTGATTTCGAATCGTCAAGTGTGATTTGTGATGGCAACGGCCAATTCGCGCTCCGCCTACCGCCCAACCGCAGTCACTGGCAGTAGTTCTCACGACAGGGCCAGAAATATCGGCCACGTAAACTAGGTAGGCAAGATCTAGAACTTGGGGAAGACTCCGGTGCAGTCCAGTGGTGAAGGATAGAAGGGGCTATGCAGGATCGCAGGGTCGAGAAACTGCAGATCGTTCAGACTATCAGGCAACCTCGTCCAAATCGCCATCGAGGCCATCAAACAGTGGCCCTATTTTGTTGCCATTTGCATGCCATTTGTCTACCCATGTTGCCGCCATCTCCTATTTCTTGCGTGCCTGGTTTTCTCGACTTTGCGAATCGTCCTCGAGGACCTTGATCAAGACCGCTATTTGCGTCCTTTTGTTCGTCGATAGGGTGGTTCCACGTGCTCCATCTCGATATGCAAGTTGCTTTGCGCCCCCCCTTTGGGAAGACCCCGTAAGTCTTGATCTGGACCACGCTAATCGACCCCTCCACACATCTTTAGCTGATGGCTTGCCCCCAGTCTGAAGGAGGGCAAATAGGTAGCCAATAGGCGCTGTTGCCGGCTGGGGGTCGGCATCCACAGAGACCAATGAGGCCGTGCCGCGCATACGACTGTGACAATGAATGGGGTTGCGGATGGTAAGGCAGCACCACCACTGATCACAACCGAGCCGGCGGTTGTTTCGAAAGTCCAGTCCCCGTCGTGTTCTTTTTTGGGGGTAGGACCCAACCAGCGGTGCCTTGCAAATGCTAGCGTAGTGTAGTCCAGCCACTTTCAGCCTGACGAGTGATAGGTGCTCTCTTTTTGAGGCCCAGAGAACCCGATTCGAGGCGCTGCTGCAACGACCGACATTTAGCAAATGACTCGTAGAACAGCTCTCTGCGAGAGGGCACGAGCGGTCTCGTCGCCTGCGGCTTCTGCTGCAGCCCTTACCCGAAACAGCCCTAGCCTCCTGATGGGAACCCACCCGCCAGGCTGGCACTGGACGACAGTGAGGGACGCTGGAGCGAGGACGACGCAGACTCACGCCAGCGATGCCGAGCAAATCATTAGCTGTGAGGCCGCATCCACGTCAGTGTTTCTGACCTGTTAGAACCCTGCCATGTTGGGCATCTCGTTTAGGCGCCATGCCGTGGCCACTGTTGGTGTACAATCTTTGATGGCGAGGACGGTGGCCCGTTCCATTGGCCGGTCGGAATATTCTGTAGCCAACAGAAACTCCCGGCCCACCTTCTCGGTTGAAACTCCACGGCTTCGGGATGTACCTCGACTATGTCCGTAGACGCCTGAGACAGAGAGGGGCTATGATTGTGGATTGGGAGCTGTGGCTTTTTTTGGGCATGAAGAAAGAGCTGGGAAGCTGGGAGGGACTGGAGTCGGGTTTGGATAAATAGATTGGCAGTCCCAGGACCTTGGAGCCGTTGTTGTATTTGATATCCCAAACACACAACAAGCAACGTTGACACTGCTCGATTCCACATCAACCTCCACAACTCCACCACCACATCAACTACCTTTCCATCACCAAACACAACCATCCAACATGTCTGGCCAGCGTGAGAGCGTCGTAAGTAAACCCCTGAGGATGTTTTGATACTTTCAAGCTCATCAGAAGCTGACATATGCCGCCCATAACAGCAAACCTACTGGGTCAACGGCTCGACCGAGATCTCCAAGAGGGCTTCCGACCTCGCCTCGGCCTCCACCATCTCCGGCGAGCAGATCTTCGAGTCCAAGGGCAACGCTGGCGAGTTCGTGGTCCAGGGGGCCCAGAGCGTCCAGTTCTGGACCGGATCCGTGCGAAGCGGCGAGAACTACATCGGCGATACCAAGGGTGACGGTGTCGTTTTCCTCAAGGAGGGCATCCAGATGGTTGTCAAGGGCGGCAAGGTCCTTGGACCTCTCCCTGCCGGTACCCTGCACAGATGTAATACACCCCCTCGGTCCCGATCCCCAACACATCGCATCGTCCATGTTTCTACTTCAAGTTCCTGTACTGCACAACGCCCACCACACCTTCCCCGGTCGTTGTCGGCCAACAACAACAACAACACCAGCTCCAGTTACCGGCTCGCTTCCGGTTCTGAGAGACGAGTTAGCGGTAGCGGCGGAGGTCATGGTACTGCGCATCATGATGCTGTTGTTGGCTCGGGCGTCCGCTACGTTTCGGGGACAAGCCATGCTCTTCCTCCCACAAACACACATACCACCACCACTCCTCCAAAGTTGCCTCGTTCGGCTTCCTACCATCCTCATGTCCCGCCTACTAACACCTTTCCCAGCGTGAGCGTGTCCCGCGAATGCCGTCAGTGCCTAGAGCAGCAGCAGCGACGTCGTGAGAGCCATTCCCGTGACTGCCACCACCACGCAACATATCAACCTGCCCCCTACGCGGCAACATACCAGAAGCGTCATGACGGCGACACCTTTAGCACTGCGCCGACCTATCTTCCCAGCGGGCCGGCCGAGCGCGACTGGCTGGATGACGACAGCATAGCGCCCTCAGACAGCATCAGCCAAGTCCCCCCTTACCCGAACGGGTATCCTTCGGGACATGCGCCTCATGTTTCGAGTCGTCGTTAATTTGGTTGTTGTTGATGATGTTTGCTTTTGCTGCTGTTAATACCTAGAAGCGACGGCGTGGGAGCAATCTCGATTTCTTTTTTTTTTTTTTCCAACTTGTGTGTCATTTTGGGATATACACCTTTTGGGCATTTCTCTTTTCCTTTTATTTTTTTTCTTCATGTTCTTACGTCTGGGCGGTTTTTACGAAACATGGATTGGTCACTCTTCTCTCTCTCCGCTAGAGCAGCTACAGAGATTGGGTGATTCAACATTCGTACAATAAGAGCAATTGGGAGGGTTAGCATTTGGAATTTTTACAGCAGATACACACACCTGATAGAGATACACAATTTGAATCCCTCCAAACCAATTCCTAGTTGTTTGAAATGGATTGTGAACTGTTGCTGGCTGCATATGTACTGAATGACAGGTAGCATTGGTGTGGTGGTGGTGTTGGTGGTCGTCTTCAGCCAACGCGGCGATATCTCCAGCCGAAGACGGACGGCGGTGAGGGGTTGGTCGACCACTATTTCCCATGATTGACGAAAGCTCTCCCCCGCCAAAGACGAGGAGGGGTTCCAGTTGACCTACTGTAGCTAAGCTGAGCTGAGCTGAGCTGAGCTGCTGCTGCTATCTTATCACTTATCGGTTATCGGAGCTTCACTCTCCTAGACCTAGGGTGCTTTGATGTCATTGTTCTGCTGAAAGATCATTGGTCAGCCTTCAGAAGACGGGTGCCCAGTCTGCCAAGATTTAGGACCTTAAACTCCGCGTGGAGTGGTGGGGCGTGATGTCACTGGTGGAGTGCATCCCCTGAAAGATTAAGCGGTAATTACAGGCTCTTCCCTGTTGAAGTGTTCACTCAACGCCAATCTCCCGGCAGTCTGACTTTTCGACATGACGACCACTTGGTCTAGACCTTCATGATGAGACAACAAAAAGTCAAATTCAAGAAAAGAAACCCATGAATGCAACCCTTGGTGAGTTGCTGTGCTGCCGAGTTCCGTCTTAGCTTCCCTTAGTATAATCTTCCTCAGCCTGTGACAACGTCTCGTTCAGGTCGAAGTCAAGGGACTCGTAATTTTGTCTCCCAGTTTCATGCCTAACGACGTACATACCATTGTACCTGTCCAGGTCATAATGTACCTTACTTGCTCACAACCGGGCAGCCAGGATAACCAGGGCAAGCGGTGACACTGCAGACAACCTGCCTGGAATGTCCAACAGGCACTTACACACAATTCACTCTCGCTTGCCTCACTGGTACAGACGGGAAGCGAGTTCAGCCCTTCCTGACCATTCACTGGCACACAACCATCCCGTCTTCCATTATGACGTCAAACCAACAAACACATGCCGTGTTTGGAACGCACAGGTTCTTTGCTGTTCCGTTTGTTGTTATAAACCATCACAGCTCACCACTCAACCACTTCTGACTTTTCAGTTTGAAATATCCAACAGCTTGTACACTCAACTCCTGTACAACTCGAACTGGAACAAGGGCTGCCACTACAGACCAGGCCAGGCCAGTCTCAACTCGGTACCCGATCCAGTGGAGATATCTCGCGAGTAAACAATAACAACACCGACAACAACCGAGAAACCACACCACAAAGATGGGCTTCTTCAACCGTCAACCTCGCGCCGCGGATGGTGCCGCACCGCCTGTTGCTGCTAATGGCACTACTCGCAATGAGAAGCGTGCTCGTCGCCATGGCTTCGAGCCCTACACCATGACCACCAGGCCCACCTTTGGCCAGTGGCTCAAGTACACTTGGCTTGATATTCTCACCATGGCCGCCCTCGGTGCCATCGGTCTCGGCGTAAGTCTCTTCACTCAAACCCTCCTCACCTTATCGTCATCTACCTTGTTCAAATTCTAACATGATGCCACAATACAGGTCTATTACGCTCACCCGGCCCCCTCCCGCTCTTTTGCCGTCCAGTTCTCCGACGGCGAAGTCGTCTACCCCCAGTTTGCCTACCCGATGCGCAAGGAAATCATTCCCATCTGGCTTGCCGCCTTCCTGGCCTCCATCATTCCCATCTTCATCATCCTGTGCATGCAGATTCGCATCCGCTCCTTCTGGGACGTCAACAACGGCGTCTTGGGTCTTTTGTACAGTCTCATCACCGCCGCCGTCTTCCAGGTTTTCATCAAATGGCTTATCGGTGGCCTGCGCCCTCACTTCCTGACCGTCTGCAAGCCCGACATCACTCGCGCTACCAACACCCAAATTGCCGAGAAGGGCTACTCGGCCCAAGGTTTCGCCGAGATTTACTACACCAAGGATATCTGCACGGGTGATCCGAATGAGATTGATGATTCGCTCGAGTCTATGCCATCTGGTCACTCCACCGCTGCCTTCGCGGGATTCATCTTCTTGGCCCTCTACCTCAACGCCAAGCTCAAGGTCTTCTCCAACTACCACCCCGCGCTCTGGAAGCTCGCCGCCGTCTACGCTCCCGTGCTCGGCGCGTGCCTGATTGCCGGCGCCTTGACCATTGATGAGTTCCACCACTGGTATGACGTCCTCGCTGGCGCGGTTATCGGCACCATCATGGCTTTCAGCGCCTACCGCATGGTGTATGCGAGCATCTGGGATTGGCGCTACAACCATATCCCTCTCAACAGGTCCAACCCGTTCCCCTTTGGCAGCCGCGACGATATGGAGCTGGGCGGCGCTACTTTCACCAGGCAGGTTGGCTGGGGCACCAGCGGTGCTGGCTTCCCGTTTGATGACAAGCATGGCTATGCTGGTGGTGGATACGGTGGCTATGGTGGTTATGGTGGTGGACCGGCGATTAACCGCAAGCCGGTTGCTGGCAATGGCGTCGGAGGTCCCTTCCACAGTCATGGAGCGAGGGGTGAGCAAATGGTTTAAGGGGTTAGTTCCCTGGTGGAATTGAACAAAAAGGTGTTTTGTTATGAAAAGAGGAGAGAGTTAGTGGGAGGCGGAAGGAAGGCAGTCGAAGTTGCCCTTGCTCATGCATTGGTCATGAACGGGTATAATTATGAAGTACGAGCCCTACGACATATATTGTTTTCTTTTGCAGTTGTTCATAGGTAGCCTTGTTGCTGGCTGGCGTTTGGTTCTGGTCAGGGATGACTGTTGAGCGACGACTGTCGAGTTCGAATACCCCCATCTTTCTTCAGCATACCCAACTAATTAGCTGAACGATAATCCATATTTTAAATAACTTTATCGCTTTTCTTCATCGTGACTACCTTGGTTTTTGGTAAGTCGAATATTAAATTGATATTTCCTACACCACTGACAGTCCTCAACCAAAGAAAAAATTCAGGCCCAAAAAAACAAGAAGAATTCAATTAAAAGAAGAAAAATTCACGCCAAGCTTCATGGAAAGGAATCCGAATAAGTTCTCCATGTTCAATCGTCCGGGACCGAAGCTGTAATAGAAGACGAGGGTATCAGGAAAAGACACGGAACGGGCAGCCTAGAGTACCTCTCGTAATAACCCCTCCCCCCTGCGGTAACAACATGTACGACATGGGCCTTTGGCAGGCAGTTTATATCTTCAGAAATCCAAGGCTTTGCGACCGGCTTGTATCTTTCCTCGAATATTGAAACTGGGCGAACAGACAAATGGAGTTCAAGTTCGAGCTAAGCTGAGGGCAACGTGAAGATTGCAAATGACTGTACCTTCCATTCCATCTAGGTAGGTAGTTATTAGCCAAGGTATTATCTGAGTTTAGGTAAAACGTCAGTGTTGTTTCAAACGACTTACTTCATTCAGTTGGTTCAGTCCCCTTGCTTACCCTGCCGATGCGCCTCACACTTTACTACCTAGTATGGCTTCGAATCAGACGGGACAGGTGCGCTCATCTTAATTAGCCACGACTTTACTCTACCTATTTCCAATCCCGGTGGAAGGAACGATCAATGAGCTGAGCTTTTCCTTCTTTCTGTGATCACACAGGACGCCGACAGATACCTCTACACTAGGTATGATCCGTCCCTCCCCACCCATACTTACTTGGCATGACGGGGACTGCACAGAACAGAACACAGCAGTGAAAGCTACAGCACCCGAGATTTCCAAAAGCGTATGTCAAGTCTTGAATAACGAAACCCCTTGTTTAAGCCAAGAATTTCCAATCGTTTGAGAGAGCGGGCGTAAGACGGGGAAAATAACTTAACTCTTCCGATGGTCGTCTACCACGACATTGAACAAAGACAATGATGGGCAGAGCAGGGAGAAAGGAGCGATTGACTACCTAGAGATGGGAGGAGCATTAAAAGAATGAACTATTATCTCTAGCACATGGAGGTTCGACTTACAAACGGCGCTAGACATGAACGGTTTCTGGGCACATTACAAGACAGAAATAGTAACGAGACATTCCATCAATGTTGGTGTCACAAGATCTCAGATGTCCTGTCATGCTTCTTTTTTGATGGTGGATAAGTAGTTGATGTCACATGAAGCAGACAGCGATAGCCATCATGGAATGTTTCAAATTCCTTTGGAGTTACATGTAAGTTGCACATGGCGCATGACTCCCGCCGTCTAATGCCATGGGGGAGTCGTGCGTTCCGTGCTCTAGAATGTGCTTGCCTCGCTTTCGTCGTTTCATCGTCTGTCAAGCGGTCGATGAATGTTATACCTTATACCTACAGAACTTGCTATAGAAGTCAAGATGCACACCGTCGTAACCATCCCATTATTTCCCCGGAGTTGAACCTGATGAGCAGCTCAACCGCCTGTAACGTAGTGTCAGTCAGCCTCAGCCCAAACTAAGTTCATTCATTGCTTATCCCCATCTGACAACGGGAAAATGTCAGGAACAAGGTTTAAAAAAAGGAAAACACAGCCTCAGCCACCTGACAGTTGGCCACCCATGTCCAATAAATAGCCTACGACGACTTATGATCAGTTCTCATACGGAAAGCCACAGACTCCTCGGACAGACGACCTACAATTTCGTGGTTGACCAACTTGCTTATTTCTCCTCAATGTGGTCTTGTTTTTAAACTCCGGCTTGGCTTCGACCGAAAAAAGAAATGCCAAGGGAACGTGAGAAAACGGTGTCTCTCGAGTCAGGGGGAAGCAAAGGGCGGGGAGAGTAAGCATGGCCTTATTCAGCCGATCAACTCCGTCACACAACGAAAGTTGTTACTCCAAAGGGTCAACATGGGCAGCCACACACTGGTGTATGTGTCAGTACTCCCTCGTCTTCATTCCAGTATAAAGACTGCCAGTCCCAGAGATCAATCACATCATCTCATCAACATCAAACAAAACAACTCGACATCACAACCAGCTTTCGCAGCTTAATATCTCCAACAATAACGACAACAACCAACAATTAACAAGGTGAGGCCAGATACGGGCGACAAACACGAATCAAAAGGTTCATTGACTCACAACTTCCAGACATAACCCACGCAAGCCAACACACCAAAATGCTCTTCAAGACCACACTCCTCTCCCTCCTGGCCACCGCTTCTTCGGCCACCACCATCCCCAGGGACTCCTCCTCCTACACCGACATCAACAAGTGCCTCCCCGGCCAAATCTCCATCAAGGGTACATGCTTCAAGGCCGGCGCCTTCTGCGGCGGGTTCGCCGCCATTCCTTGCGCCGACGCGAAGCAGATCTGCGTCGACGACCCGCGCGATGATTGCGACCCGAAGAAGGGAGGTGCCGACTGTGGCGGCGTCTGCATCGAGCCGCTGGTCTGCGGCGGATTCTTGGGCACTTTGTGCCCTAAAGGGCTGACTTGTGTGGATGATCCTAGGGATGATTGCGATCCTGAGAATGGTGGTGCGGATTGCGGTGGTATTTGCGTTGCTTGAAGGATGGAAGGGCAGGAATGTTAAAGGATAGGAGAAGAATACATGGAAAGAGGATTCAGATGATGACCTAGGGGTCGTCAAGGGGCTGACAAGGGGCGAGAAAGGAGCTATGGAGGTACAAACTGGGAGGTTATTGGATTAATGTTGAGAATAAGGGATCCTGTGCCGACAAAGGAAAGATGAGCCACACAGCACACCTGCTTGCTCCTTCATTCCGCGTACCACGCAAAAAGAATCGTTGGCAGATTATGAATCAAGCACCTCGCGGTCCCCCATCAACCAATTTTTCTTTCGAGGGCAGTGGTCAGGAAATGCGTGGTGTTCTTGGCCTTTCTGCTATAGCTTGCTGGGGGTGAGGGTGGCACCCAACTTCTCACCATCCAGGAACAGATTGACCAAGGACGAAAAGTGATCCGCGTACTGATACAAAAAGCCGTGTCCAGAGTCGGGGTATAGGTGCAGATACGCATTCGGTAGTGTCTTGTACATCAAATAGCTGTTTTCCGTTGGCAAGAGCAAGTCTTGACACCCTGTTTAGATAATGGAGACATTAGCATCATAACCAGGACACACACTTTATGACAGAAAACTCACCATTGGCAATTAGCACCGGCATCTTCAACCCCTTCAACTTCTCCAAACTACCCTCCCCCATGAACTTGGCAAACGCAATGCCCTGCCTCCTCGACCCTTCCTTCCCTAACTGCCCCATCGTCTTCTTCCTCGCACCAGCAATCCTCTTCCAACTCTTTTTCCCCTCCGCCCAGCTCTTTTCCGAACACCGTCCAAAGAAGCCCTTCATAAACGCCTCTTTCTGCTGCTCCACGGTCTGGGCCGCCGCCAGCCTCTGGAAAGCCTCCAGCTCCTCACGCTTGAATCTCTTGACCCCCTGTCCATCGCTAGGTGTAGTCCCCGCCAACACCAACCTCCTCACCTTCACTTTGCCTCCTGAATATTCTTCGGCAATCAGCGCCACCATCTGGGCATTGCATCCGCCCATGGAGTATCCGAAGACGTCCACTTGCGGAATCCTCATGACGATGAGCAAATCGACAACGCTCTGCGCCCATTCAGTGATGGAAAGAGGAACGGCGCCCTCGGAGCGGCCGACGCCGGGGATGTCTGTGAGGATGACGGGCCGTTGGGCGGCGAGAGGGTCGATTAGAGCCGGGTCCCATTGGTCCATGGTGCCGCGAAAGCCCATGAGCATGACGAGGGGGATCTTGCCGGAGGAAGAAGGCGAAGGGCCGAGGAGGCGGTACGACATGCGTTGGCCATCCTTGCCGAGAGGGATGAAGAGGTCTTGGGCCGTTGAAAAGCTGGCCATTTTTTCGTTTCTTTGATGGATCTGGATATTGGTGAGAAGCTTGTACGAAAGAAGCTGTATCGGTGGTATCTGGAGGCACTTTATTCTATGAAGGGATGGGTCGAGGAAGTAAACCCCTGGCTGTCCTGAGAACAACATCCGAACCCCGCGTCGTGATGCCGTCAAATGCCGTGGTGCCAAGTACCGAGGATGTTGGAGGGACCCTAACCCTGTAGACTAGTTCCGTGTGTCAATCGTCATGCGATTGATCACTCGGCCATTGGAGAGGAGCTTTATAGCTCCTGTCGCTGTTGAACTTCATGGAGGATCGAAAAGTGTTTGGGACGAGTGACAAATCCTCGGAGGGACAAATGTAGTTGATAGTACTGCCCGTCTGTTGTGCATGGCTCGTTAGGCAGGTGATGATGCGGCGGGAGCGATGAGTGTGACAGAAACACTGGACTTGGAGAAGGAATGGAAGAATGGCGACAGCGAGGAGCCCAGTCGAAGAAGGCCTGATTTCGACACGCCTGTCAAGGAATTTAAGACACAACTGTAGATTCGAGGAGGTTTCTGTTGAGGAAGGACCTCTATTGCAGAGTTTTTCTCTCAGTCTTGAAGTTGGCAAGAACAACCCAACTCCGAAAATCTGAGAAAAAGACATCGGCGGGAGCTCGCTGCTTGCTGATAGGTCTTGGCATTGAATAAGATGGGATTTGATGGCTGACTAACGTATTCTGACCATTATAGGCTAGAGTCACGTTAGTTCAGAGGCAGTGCGCTAACAATTACGGTGACACCCCCGCACAACAGTTCGACCTTCCACTTTGCGTTTGTCGCCCAACCTCAGCCCCCAAAAATCGAACCCTCAAAGAAAGGACTTGGAATCAGCAGCATGTCATGGACATGCGACACCGTTCAAATTCCGCGTCTAAAGTCACAAGACACGATCAACTGCCATACCGCGTTACCACGATATCAACGTCACTAGGTAGGTATTCAATGTCTTTGAACATGAAAGGACTGCGCTGCCCGTTGGCGCTTTAGCGACCAGGCTCCAGCTGCCCCCTCCCAATCGCACCACCATTGCGCTTCTCCCGCGGGGGAATGGGACCCCGGACCGGGTAATATCCTCTCCAAGACGTTGATTCGAGGCCGGCGACCTCGGACCGCAAGCCGACAACCGCGACCACGGCCCGAATGTCAACCACAACTCCCATCCCTTCCTGAGTCTCAAGATCAGGACGACCCTGCACCAGACGAGATGGCAGATACATAAAGGCTTCTTCGCGTCGACAGCGGCATCTACTTCCACAGCCTTCGCCATCATCACTCGCCCGACATTTGCCTTGGCATGCTCAACATGACAGATATAAAGAAGGACGAGTTCAGTTTCGACAAGGTCGATGAGGACCTGAAGGGCTTCTTCTATGCCCCACCAGGCTATACTGACCACGCCTTCAAATCCTCCAGCGGCGTCGAGCTCGGAATCCGTGTCTGGCCGGCTGAGAACGTGGTCCAAGACCCAGCCCCGATTGTGTTCTGGACCCATGGAGGCGGGTTTCTCGGCGGACACCACTTCGTCCCACTTCCGTGGCTGACACCCGGCTTCCGCAAGCGCGGTTACCACCTTGTTTCTCACAACTACCGTCTTGCTCCCCAAGCCGCCCTTGATGACCAAGTCGCCGACTCTATCGAGGCTGTCGAATGGTGCCGCAAAAATCTCCCGTCTATCTTGGGCGAGGGCAAGGTTGACGTCGACCGCTATGTCCTTGTTGGCGAATCCGCTGGCGGAACCCTGGTGACTCTAATGGGCCTGCACTTGACTTCACCTCCTCCAAGGGTCATAGTCGATGTCTACGGCCTTGTAGACATTTCGCCCTTTGTCAACATGCCCGGCCGCACGACTGAGCCTTGGAAAGGAGAGTTCACCGACGAGGAACTAGAACGCTTCATCAACGATCGGGATCTGAACAACGTCTTGACAGATGCTTGCTGCTGGAACGAGCGGGAACTATTTTCCGAGGAAGAAGTTAGAAAGCGCTGGGCGGCCGACATTAAGTACGACAAGCGTTTCCGACTACAGGCTGAAGCCCACCAGTGGCGTTCTGTAAGGGCGCTTCCGGGTGACATTCACAAAGCCTTCCTCCACAGCGAGCGATTTCCTGACAAGGCAGAACTGGGCAAGTTCATCACGTCTATTGCTCCTCTCAGGGTGCTCCAGGAGGACAAACAGCGGCCTTACCCACCAACTGCCTTCCTCCACGGTAGCGCCGACGAGCCTGTGCCCATTCAGCAAAGCTATGACATGGCCGCTACGCTCAGAGAGAGAGGCGTTCCTGTCATTGAGAGATACGAGGAGGGTGAACCGCACGTATTCGACATAAAATACACGGTGAGAGGACCAAGACCTGCTTAACTGTCTGGCAAGTAATAACAAGATGATTGCAGGGCCCCAATGTCCCAGGATGGGAGACGACCATTCAACCCATTCTCGATTTCGTTGACCAGCACGTTGGGATTAAGAGGCAGTAAGACGAAGCCCACACGGTGGTACTTGCAAATGGCAGACACCATCGGTAGCCACCGAGGATTACAAATCATGGTGAATTACGAATGCGAGTAAAAGTTTTGTCTCCACCATTCGCAGTTACCTTGTACATCCATCTTTTGCAGCCAATTTCGTCTCATCCTGTACAACCACCTCTGAAAGAACTCCAGACTCCGGCCTCCGTCAAGGCCCCGACACCTGGTTCTGCCTCAAAAGCGAATTCACTGAATCTACAGTGGCTTCTAATAGGAACTGTAAAAAAACGATTCAACACAGGCATTGCCGGCTGCAGCCATCTGCAAGAAGGACTCCACACACACTTGATAGGATCCGCTAAGGAAATAAGGTTTGTAATTGCATATACACTTTGAAAGCTTGAGAAAATGCCCCTGTTCCTAAACTGCCTTGGAAGAGGACCCCCAACCCCCCCTTCCCCCCCCAAAAAAAAAAAAAAAAAAAAAAAAAAAAAAAAAAAAAAAAAAAAGAGAGAGTAGAAAGAGAGAAAGAGAGAAAGACGGCAAAATAAAGATACATCGTCCTTAACCCTAACCCTCGCTCTCAATACCTTGAAGTCAGTTTGCGACAACAACACTTGCAATGCAACACTTGCGATGCAACACTTGCGATGCAACAGTAATTGAGATAGCAATAGCAAGATAGCAATAGCGATTGTGGTTGTTGTTGATTGGAGTTCCTTTATTTAGAGGTCGGGTACCAGAGTGCAAAACCTTCGATTGGTGTAGCTCTAACTCGCTTATATAACGTTAGGCACTTAGTGGAGGCTGGGTGGGACCTTGGCACCTGTCAGATTGATTTTTTACAGTTCCTGTTACAAGCCACTGTAGAATCTCGGTTTGTGGAGCAACGTCCCGGAGGATTTTCCCGCTCTACCTAAATTATCCAGCGTCCGCCTGGGTTTTCCTCACCTCTATCCTATGTATCTGCTTTCTTGGCACAATGAGGCGTAGATTCCTCACCTAGTCATATCAAGTCTGGATCCATGATCACAACATTCTACCCATCCATATCTTCGCTCACTATTCATGGTGAAAGTCCTGAGCCAAATCTCTCCTCGCGCCACCGCTGAGGTATATGTCGCATCATGGCCGAATGCACCTGGTCTAGGAGGTTGAACGTACCATTCGCACAACCTTTGAAACACATCACTTGCGGAAGCACTATTTCCTAGCCACCGACTTCCAGGTACTTGCACCAATATTATCACTCGAATACGGCGATATCCTCTCTTTGCGTCCCCTCGTTATACTCAAGCTAACATTCCGCTACGCAATACTGAACAGTGAGTAACTTGAAGGTGTTTGTGAGTAGGTATATGTTGGGGAACCGTGGGACGACGAGGGGGTGTTTACTTGAAGTTTAAGATGACACAGAACTACTTGCTCGATCCTTTTACACCGAATGTAGGAGTGTACACGGGTGCCTTTTACTTTCATAGAGTGGAATCCCTCAATGGGAATTCTGGCAAAGGAGAAAACTTTCTGGTGTAGAAGCTTCCGGAACAAACAGCTGAAAGCCAGCGTGGCTGAGAGCTGAGAAAAAGAAAAGGAAAAAAAGGGCAGCGAAGAAATTTTACAGACACCAGTTTCCAGGACGGATCGGAATCTGAACTTCCATACTGAGTTGGTTTCTTGGGATGTACCTACTCTTCGAGGAAGCGAAAGTAGAGAAGTCTGGGGACTGAGGGAGAAGAGGGTTCGGCAAGGAATGAGAAGGGCGACGGCGTAGGGAAATTGAGAAGAAATCGGAGGAAGGATGGACTTGAGGCTTGGGGCTGCGTTGGCGATCTCATGAAGGGGATGTCCTTCGTTTGCTACAAAAGGCATGACCATCTTCCACGCCTTTCATCTGGTGAGACACTAGCGGATTATGGCCTACGTCTCTCTCTCTCACGAGGTGAAGGAAGATGCAGAGCGGATCGAGGCTAGTAGTGGGAACGGGGACAGGGATAAGGATGGAGGTGGTAGGGAAAAACACATTTGGATGTTTTAGTGTGATGTGGAGGAGGCAAAGGTGAAACGGGTCTGGATGCTCAAGATAGTACTGAGCGACATCTTAGGTTCTAAACCGAGGGGTATGAGAGGTGATGCCAGGTACCGTAGAAACTCGGTCAACTGGCACAACCAAATCCCGCTTCGAGCGCCCGACAGTAAGCACAGGAAGCAGCATACTCGTGTACATATGTCCCGCCCAGTTAGTGAAGGCTCTACAGTACTAGTCAACACTATCCTGCCTGCGTTCCAAAGCACAGGCTCGGACTTGAGCACCACAGATCTTCCTGTACTAAGTGCATGTCCTTCGTTTTGCCAGTTGACCCAGTTTATACGGTAGTCTAGGTGTATACCAAACTAATCTGAAGGTGTTTACTGATTTGCAAAAGTCCCTTCGAGAAGGGAATCTCGGAGTGTCTGAAAGGCCGGCGTAATGCTGGTGATTGATCGTGGAGAGAATGAGACTCGCCCTGGAGGTTCATCTTGGTGTCGGCCCGACGGGGGTTTCACGTCAGAGGCCACTCAGCGCGGCAATGGCGTCCTCCCCCGCGCCTTCCATCAGAATGGGAGTCTGCCGCATCTCGTCCCCAACCCATTCATCGGCCGGTCATGGTCACGGGAGGTCGCCGGATTGAATCTGGCAGGCACAGCCCCTTGAAGGATTCTGCCTGACGCAGGCACCCGCTCGGAGATGGGATGAATATGCTCCGCTCCGGGTCCTCTGAGAGCAAATCCATAGGTTGTATTGGGTTTTCTTCTTCCACAGTGATATTTTCAGTGACCCGGGTTTAGGCTTCGGCGCTGGAATTGGCAATATTCTTGATTTTTTTTGTCAATGATGTCTCCCTGGGTAAACTGGCAGACATACCTTCCACCATGAAGACGACTGTGCAAATGGAAGGTGCCGACGTCGGTCTCACCCACTTCTGCACTTCGGTTGTGCAGGTACCAGATGCTTGTGCTTTTCTCCCGTGTCTTCCAGGCTTCTTCCTTTTTTTCTTTTTTTTCTTCTCTTTCCGGCGTATCACGACCTCGCCATCACGACAGGTATAGACTTTGCAAGCCCCTATGTTTGGAATCTGCGGCATCTCATTGCTAACTACCGAGTCTCTTCTCTACCTTCTTTGTCGCCCAAGTCTACACGCCTTGACCTCCCTGCCGCTTCTCAAGTTTAAACCCATTCCTTCAAGGCCGGAAACGCACCCATTGGGCACGACAACGGACACCCTGATCCGGCAACCGGCATCCGCTCTCAACTCCCAAGAACCAAGAAACAAAACACAAAGTCTCGGCCAAGTAATACAGCCAGTCTACAGACGCCACATGTAGTTGGATCACGCCATGAGTCACGGGAGTCGGAAGGCTACGACGCGACGGATAAGCCAGAGTGGCAGCCCGAGGTCAGACCCAGACGCTGATGGCGGCTCGCGCCTAATTCAAGGTGGCCAAAAAGAAAAGGCCTGTCTCGCAAACAAGTCCAAGACATCTATGTCTGGCGCCCTGTCAAGAATTGCGTAACATTACACAACAGATACTGATTCGGAGCCTCTCATAGGTAGACACGCTTGGAAACACCCCTTTCCCACCTAACGATTCACAACCGCCCTCGACCATCGTCCCTCTATTGCCCTTCTCTCCCAAACTAGACTCCTGTGCTGATGCGGTGCGGCTTCCGAGATCTATGTCTCCCGTGCGCAAGTACAGTCAGAGACGTCATATGCAACTCTGGTCGTTCAAACATATCCCATACAGACAGTCCATTTGCAAGTGTGGTATCTGATGTTGGGCATCGGGTCTTTAACACAGTAACACAAATGAACCACAAGTTCTTCGCTTCTAGTGGAGCAGTTCTCCTTTTCCATCATTGGCTTGTTTCTACCTTTTGCGGCTTTCTGTTTCACAGTATGAATCTTACCTATGTTTTTGAAAGGTCTCTTCAAAACAGATGCTACAGTGAGCATGAAGATAGTAACGGTTGAGCAAGATCACTTACTTGCAGACGCCCGCAAAAGGTGCAACAAGTGACAGTGGATGAGGAGAATTCTGGAAGGGCATTCGATACGATCATGTATTTGAAGAGACATATCAAACGGTATATATGTGAGCCACCTCTCCATATCGTCATATCGCATGTTACTTGCCAAATCCTATATACATTCTCCAGTCAGCTTCCTTTTTGGTAACCACAACAAAGTGTAGGGCGGAGGCCTAGACCTTGGCAGTATCGCTGCAGAATGTGGTCTTCGTCTTACCAAAGATATTGATCGCACTCTTCCCGGATGACACCTGCTGGGATCCCCACGGCAAGTATTCAGCAGGCAAAGTTGCCGAGCTTGCCGCGAACAGTGATGCTTGATAGCTTGCAGAAGAGTGGTCGATGAATCAGATCACAGACATTGGTCTCACAAGAATCATCGTTGAAGGTGCGTCCCCGTCGCATTCCTTCTGCGGGATTATCGGCTGCGTCCGTGATGGATGGAAATGTGATTGTTTCGGAAGAGAGCACCAACAGACACAGATTGTCTGTTCAGCTACTCACCGGTTGAATGGTTGGGGCGGTCAAGGGCTTCTGGAGTCGCCTATGACTCTGCATCTGCAGGGTTGCGGTGTCTTGCATGGAGACGAGACCCCGATCTTCCACTTACCACGAGCCACCAGAATCAGATGTATCTGCAAAGAACGAACCTCGAAACCGGGAAATCATGATCTCTCTCTTAGCAATAACTTCGTCACAAGGTCCCCAGTGTCTGTCTTATAAGATCCATGGAAAAAAGGCATTGGGTTCCGTCTATGTTTCACAGCGTTTCCCTGCTTCTCCCATGATATCCTCCTGATTGGCACTTACTGATCTTTTTACATAGCATATTACTATTGCCAGTGACATAATGATTGATGTTTTGGTGCTTCTGCTAGCCGTTAGTCAACCCACAGATGCTCGCATGAAGCGTCGGTGTCTTGAGCCAGACAGTGTTCGCGAGTAGCGATCCTCCATATGCAGCCACAGATGCTGACTCGGATATAGAAACGTATTCTCGAAGGGTGAACGGCCATCAAATTGGCCCTGGTTGTCAAGTGGAAGAGTTTGTACGATGCTCCGAAAACAGCACATCGGGTTACCAAAACCAAATCGATTAAGTGCCAGCCTAGGGCTGGTGGACTTCTGTCAACTCATGCGGTCAGCTATGGCTCGTAAAAGTCAACGATTTCCCTTACCAGAGCCGATCACCAGCTGTGTCAGCTGCCGGGCTTGAAGTTCTTTGACCAACCATGCATGAACACATCGATGGCCTTGGAGAGCAGCCATGAAGCAGTTCCTTGACCACAAGGCCTCCGATGATGAAAACCATGGACTTCGAAAAAGGCCGGAATGTATTATGAGACAACAACTTTGGCTGGTCACATCTGAAGCCGCACTGGGTATTGACCTCCGTCGGCTTCCGCGAGATATTGTCATACCCGGTCTCACGTGTCTTGAGGTGTGGTAAAGGCAAGCCACTTGGCCTTATTCCGCATCATAGTGGTATGATGATGTTGTGGCTCCGCCTAATTTCATAAAAATACAGACCATGGATGTTGTTGGGCATCATCGCTGCGTTAGCGTACCATTCCATCGGTTTCTCGTCGAAGTTTGGGGAGGTTGAAAATGGGTTAAAGATGGAGCTCATCTCTGTCATTTCTGATAGATCTTATGGCCCAGAGATCTTCAACTTCGGTGATCCAGCCCCGGTTTCTATCAACCCACGGAGACTATGACTTCACACGTGAGTATACCAGCCTCATTCATTGCTTCGTAGACAGTGCTAACATTTCCCAGGGCCATCACGCAAGGTCCACAACCAGCTTGCATGGCGACGGCTATGGTGAACGACATCATAGAAGCAGCGGCAGAGATTCCAAGCACAAGTCATCGTCAAAGAAAAGCTCGACCGCAACCTACAACTCTCAGTTTTCAGTCGAGCCTGTGTCCTTCCTGTTCTCGGTGATTGAATACGAGGTTTCCTACGGCAACTCGCCTGCCCCCAGGGATCAATGGGACAATACTTTGCCGCCGTTGACTAGAAATGGTTACCGGCTTAACAACGAAGCGCCTGTCTTTCGGTACAGAGATGGGATCGTCTCCGAAGCCCCCGAGTATGCGTGGCGCAGGTTGGTTGAGGGCCAACCTGGCGGGATCTACAGACATGAGCATGGCCAGTTCTTGGGTCAAGCTTTCCACTACAAGGCACACAGCATATTTGCCTGCTCACCATGTCTCCCCTTCATCATTGCCGACGGAGACATATCCCTCTACAATAGCTACATGCGTAATGTGGGCGATCATGGGACCAACACCTATGTCGAAGACTCGGCCCGCTGTTGGCACATGCTACACTTCGACCACAACAATGGCATTTCCCAAGCGAATGGTGAATCGTATGGGCACCCCTGGGTTGCTGGCAGGAACCCATCATGGATGCCATCTTTGGTACCTAAGGTGTTCAGAAACCACCAAGAGCCACAGACGCTGTCTCGAGGCCTTTCTGGAGAAATCTCCATCGTAATTGGTCTCATGGCCTTTCACAGTCCACCACGCTATCCTGGTTGGGTGTTTGAACAACAGCTGTGGACGCACAACTTATGGCAAGGGCCTAGCTCAGCACCAGTATACTGTGAGCCTCTCAAGTCATCGCCCGCATTTCATTTGACGATTCAACAACTGACCTTGATTAGACCCCCCTCAAGCTGACGCAATTCCCCGCGGGTTCCTGGTCCATGTGTGTCTGGATCTCTATCAAGCTCCCGGAGTATCCCCCGAACACTATAGTGAACATTACGCAGATCAGACTGCAAGCATCAGTGAGTTTGAGGCTAATCGAGCATGGGTTCGAGATGTCGGGACCCATTGATGAGCCATCAGTCTTGTCACCATGTTGTTCTTCTTTCTTTCTTTTTCTCATGCCTTGTTGCACTTGTCTGTATCTCGATTTTCCTCTTTCATTCTTTTCTTGAGTCAGTATTCTTTGCATTTTGGTATTACCCCCGTCTGTTGCACCCATCAATACCACTCACGGCAGGCCGAGAAGTGGATGATGATCGTCTCTTGTTTACTTTACCCCTGACTGTTTACTACCTTAGTACTTACTTCCTTCTATCACGCGATGCCTGTGTCAGCCAGTCTTTTGTATATACTTTCTTTCCCCCACCTTTGCCGTAATGTTAGCCTGAAGTTGGGCTTGGACAAAGAGAGGGCTGGGCTGCTCGTCCAACCAATGTTCGGGGGCAAAAGGGGGGGAGGCCCTTTTTCATTCGGTACTACTACCTTGTGTTTCTTTATTGACTTTGCGGGCTTTTGAGCCTTATCGTGGAAATCGGTTGCATACGGTAACATAGGCCATCGAGAGAAGGTTTTTTTTTTTTTTTTTTTTTTTTTTTTTTTTTTTTTTTTTTTTTTTTTTGGCATCCTGTCTTCCTTTAACGTTGCCAGTCTCCTGTACACGTGGGGGTCTGAAAAATAATTTGTTTTCCCTTTTCAGTTCCTCCACAGTAAAGGTGGAGACGGGTGGCTATAGGCATGCCAAATCAGGACCGCCCATCAATCCATCCTTGCACTCGAGGATGACGACCCGGGCACACTGATCTGATTCACGCGTGTCCAACTTTTCCAACTTCTTCGACCACCACTTGACAGGACTGTGTTCATGCAGAAATATTATATCGAATATTGTTTGACATGGACGTCATGTTGCGGTGTGTGGCACCTACGCATCATCTACCTATAAACCAACCGCTTCTCCCTTCTACTTAGTCCATCCATGTCGTGTCAGGGCCATCATTACTATACATACGCCATAAGTCTCTTCTCTCCTTTTACCCCATCTGTACATCGGAGCCACGACCTGGGATGTCGTTCTGGGTAGGGCATATCTCGTCGACCTGGGGGCAGGGACTGAGGACAGGCCAATGTGTTCAATGAGGCAGCCAGAATTAATACCTGTTCTGCGGCCGCTCCCTTTCATGCCCCACCCAGCTGGTAGGTAAATTGTAGGTTTTCTGTTCCACGATCTGTCGTTTGTTTTGAAGAAAAAAAACAAGGCTTCTTCTTGCCCGTATCCAAGTCCTCGTCGTTCATACCGCGTCGGGCAATCTGACGGCGATATCTCCTGACTGCGTAATGTACCTGACCCAAGGCAAGGAGGGGTATTGTAGCTGTTTCAAATCGTCAGTAACTAGCAGCCACAGGTGCTAGAAGAAACATGGGTAAAGAAAGAAAAAAAAAAGTCTTACCTTTGGCTCCGTAATCTTCAAATACCGCACCTGAATCCCACTCGTGGTGAAATATGGAATCTCAAACTTGACCTGAATCGGCCTCTTGGCTCCTTTCCCGGGGGCACCGACACCACCCATACTGCCACCAAATCCACCCGTCATGCCACCGCCGTGCTCATCGTCGCCCCTCACACTAGGAAGACCCAGCTCCGCGCGCATCAAAAACTCCTTGCCGCCACCAAACTGCTTGATCTTCCACACGATGGCACTCTTCTCGGGCGCGTAGTGCACGCTCCCCACGTTCGTCCGGAACCGGGGCGTGTCGGCGTCGTCGGGGACCGGCACAATGATCTCCACGTTGTTGGCCGTCGAGCGGCGCTTGAACTGCGCGCGCGCTTTGAGCATGTACTCGATTCGCGAACCGGAGTGGGACTCGACCACGCACTCGACCCAGATCAGGGGTTTGACTTGGGTGTTCAAGCGGTACGACATGAGCTCGAACTCGCCGTCGGGCGGGATGAAGGAGATGGTGCGGTCGTTTTCGAAGCGCGACAGGCGTACGCACTGGTGGAACTTGACGTCTTCCATCTCAATGGCCTTTCCCCGCGTGGTGCGCCCCGTGGTCTCGAACATGACTTTGTCGTTTAGGCCCAGGCGCAGCTCGGGCATGCCGGAGAGGTAGCACTTCATTTTGATGGCGCCGAGGATTTCGGAGCGCAAGACGTTGCCGTTGGCCGAGACCAGCAGGTTGAGGGATTCGATCACGTCGAGGAACACTTCGTTCTTGCGGTAGCGGATGCCTTCGGATCGCCATGAGACGGCGTTGGTGACGGCGATGGGCGGGCGCGCTTGGATTTCGAGCTTGTGCGACTCTTGGGTGATGTACTCCTGCAGGATCTTGGACTCGGTCGTTTGCGGGTAGCCGAAATCCATCATCTCGTCCAGGAGCTCGTAGATGATGACGAAGTTGTCCCGGATCGATTCCTCTTCCAACGCTTTGAAGTACTCGGTGAAGACCTCGACGATCTTGTGCAGGAAGAGCAGGATCTCGGCGGCGTTGGTGTTGCGTTTTGTGAGGGCGAGAAGGTACAGGTTATTATGGCGGATGTAGAGGTACTATATATATTAAATGACCGAAGAAAGTGTTCAGCAAATCTGTGGCCCAAGAGGTTCTCGCAACAGCAGCAGCAGCAGCAGCAGCAGCAGCAGCAGCAGGGTGGACGACGACGACGACGGGCTTGTAGATAACATACGTTGATACCCTCGTGGGAAAAGCATGGTGGTACGGCGGACGACTCTTCTTCGGCTTCGCTTAATAGAATAGGGAACTTTTCGACGGCCGACATGGGAATATCACCGCGGTAGTTACGGGCAAGGAGGGTCTAAGTGAGGGCGCATTGGGCGGTCAGCTTTGGATGCTTTGCTGTGGACTTTGCGACACCACCAGATGAGCATTTTCCCACCTTGCCCTTGAGATCTAGAAAGAAAATGGCGGACGCCATGGTAAGCTGTGGTGTCTGTTGTTGTCTGAGGAGATTGAGTGTAGAGAGTTGTTGTTGTCGTCGTCGGCGTCGTGGTCGAGGAGAAGGTGTTGACGGAAACGGAGGAGGGGCACTGGTAATACAAGGCGCAAGCTACGATTAGGGGGGGTAATCGAGTATGGTAGGCGCGAGCGCCAAAAGTGAGTTCGAACTCGGTTCGTCAATGGGCTATAACATGCGCCGTAGGTGGTTGAAATCCTGTCGAGGAGCTGAGGGTCAAGAACTGCAAACAAAGTATCACAGTCGTTGTTGTTTATCAAAGGTGTAGCGCGGGCAAGCCACGATACCTATCCTGCAACTGAAGACGAGTGTGTGCAGTTGTCGCTATCAATACGTCGCGACAAGTGGTGACATGGAAGCGATGGTGCATCCAGATCTCGAAAAGCACAGGCCAAGAACACCCTGGCGGCCAGCAATGCCACTGCAGCCCAGAACAGAGCTCACAGCACCAAGCAGCAATGCCAAGCACTCGTGGTCAGCGAGCTTCCGCCCCTTTGTGACAAGTCTCGACGTGGAACCTTCTTCAGCTCCAGCTGTCGGTCAGCTGGTCCCCGTAGCCTTGCCAGGCTCGCTAAGTCACATCCACACCCAAGAGGGAAAGGCTTGGTAAGTCTTGGCAGGGTCGAAGGTGAACATTTTCCATTCCATCATGATGCTGCCATTTCATTTCCGTGACGGGAGCATCATCAGAGAATCGGGGTTAATTGGTCTCCAGTCCAGCTGCTCGAGCTCTCTAGGTCATCGTCGTCGGCGCAAGACCCAACAACTCAAGTGTTCCGATGGAAGGAAGTGGGGCAGACTTTCGACTCTCTTTCCCATCGGCCCCAGCTGAACTTTTGTCCGTCTTTCGAGAAAGAAAAAAAAAAGAAAAGGTCTGTGCTTCTCTGGCAGATCCACCCAAAATTCCTCCGCTCCTCGCAAGTATTTTAGAGAAACCCTTCCGTCGTTTTCAATCTTGCACCTTTTTCTCCTCTTTTTTTTTCTTCAACGCGTCCTCAGACAGTGCCGAACATCGCAAATGCACATCGGCTCCGGCATTCTGTCGGGGTTCGAACCGTGTCCTATGGTGATTCTGCGATTTCGCGACGCGGAGAAGAAGGGGATTGATTTCTTCAAATGGCTCCATAAGAGCTGCCCATGTATGTTGTCTGCCTTTGGGAAGATGACCAAAATTACTAGGGCGGCGTCAGAGGTTCCACACATTCCATCATCGTAGAAGTTGTTTTTTTTCTTGGTGTTTTGAACCTTTTTGTGTGTCTTGACGTTGATCGTTGTGTCGCGCGCAAAGCGCTATATTTTATTATCGTTTTACGCCGTCGGACACCCACCCACCCGTGTTGCGGTCTGTCCACGCCGGCCGGCCGGTAAATCTTGTGTTTGGGATCGGAGCAGCCATTCCTTCGTTCCTTGGCCGGAGGGGACGGATGACGGACGAAAACTTGGAAGCGGACCTGTTCAGTCGGCCCGTTGCACTCGACATGCTCTCACTCTCCGGTTGATTAGTGATCGATATCACCACACACACACTGCCGAAAGTCAATGCCGGAGTCGGTGCCGCAGTCAGGAGCGTTTCACCGGCTCAGCTCCCAAGAAACGCCAAAATCCGCACGTGATGATCAGCTAGTGCTCATGGTGCTCCCAATCCCGTGGCGCTGGTAGTGGTGGTTTTTTTCGTTCCTCGCCGGCGTGAGCCAGTCGACCAGTCGTGCCAGCCATGCCAGGCAGCTACGCAGTAGACTGATATGTGTCTCTGGACGAGACATCCCATCTCGGCAGCTTCACCGAGTCAACGTCTTTTCCCCCTTATTTTGTTTTCTTTCTTTTTTTCTCCCTCTTGTTCCTCGCTTGATTAGTGCGGCTGGACCCCTGGACCCTTATTTTCGGGGAGAGCAAGACAACAAATCCGCAACATAGGAAATTCAAATGGGAGTTTGAATGTCAGGAACGCCTACAATCACGATGTTCCGGAATGCGGATTTATCCAACAACCCGCCACTAGCGGTATTGACCGTGTCCGGAAAAGCCTGAAAGGCTGCCTGCTGGTGTGGACATTAGTCTCGCCAGTGTAGTCGTGGGGATGGATTGGTGTAGTGTAGGAGCTTCGATATGGTGCAGGGAAACAGAAAGTGGCCGTGGGAGAACCGACAGTCTTTCGCCTTGCATGTGATGGTGGATCGACAGGCTATCCCTGGGACTGCGACAAAGGGTTTGCAAACTAGACTAGTCTCTCTTCCGTTTTGGTGGCTTAGGTCCGTTTATTTTACCTAACACATGCTGGATACGATGGGCGGTTTTGCCCCAAGTCGCCAAAAGTTGCTGTCTTGGAAATAAGATTTGGTCAAAAGTACGGGCGGTAAGACGGTACGAGACTTGGAGGTGTGAACCCGCTATATAAGTTGTGATGAGCCAGTACGTCTGGTGATTGACAGTACATCAGTTGTTCAGTTGTATAGATCATCAACATCGCTGTTGGCGATCGGCAAGCACAGACAGATACCGTTGCAGTTGGCAGATGTCTGCTATTACTATATCCATGTTGCTGGAATTGTTGGGATGCAGTTAGTGAGATGATGCCGATCGTGCCGTTCGAGGCTCGTCATCATCAATTCACATGCTCTCCAAGGCCATGTTTGTGTGCTGTCTCTTTCTCCCACCCCCGTTTCGCCAGTCCCGTTTTCGTGGTATGTGGTTCCAAAAACAGAGGGCCTCACACTGTTAGTGGTACTTGGACTCGACGGCGATCGATTGTTGGTAGCCAATATTCATGGTAACGTGGTAGGATTGACGGCCAAGGGAGGGACAACAGTGCCAAAGGCAACGTTTGAAAGTCAAGAAGGGGTCAAGAGGACGAGGGATTCGCGATAGCAACAAAAACAGCAACAAACCTCACAATGAATGGCCTCCTTTGCGCCTTTACCCCCAGCCCAGCAGTACCCATTGAACCCAGCGCAGAGTTGCAGCTCGGCGTATGGGGTACATACAGCGTACATAGCACCTACATGGGCGGTATACGTAGCAGCAGCTAATGCAGAGCATCAGGGCACGTCAACGTGCACAGTTGCAACGGGTCCGCGATGGTGTCAATCATGTCTGATACCGATTGTAAAATGGCATCGCAAGTGTGATTAAGGGTCTCGTTTCTAAAGTGTTGGACTGGCCAGCAAGGCTAGTAAGATGGGGATTGTATGTGAAAACAGCTGAAAGCCACGGCAGCTATCCCAATGCGGATTGCCCAACTGGGGAAGAGAACGAAACAAACCACAGCTTCCTTGGACGTCCGGTTTGTCGAGCACAAGAGTAGAAGCAATGATTAATTCCAGCCTCGGAGATAGCTGCATCTTGTGGCCGCCTGACCTCGACGTGGCGTTGCCCTTTGGCACTAAAAAGACCAAGAAACAACACCATGGAATGTTTGTTGGGAGGAACCCACCTACAGATTCACGGCATGTATCCAATAATTCTTGGGAACGGATCCCAATTAAACCATATCCGAAAACTCGGTAGGCCCTTCTTACATAGGTAGTCGGATTGGTCTCGCATAGTCAGTCACGACATGCTTTGAAAGGAATAACAAGCTCGAACGATGATTACGGAGTCAATCGATGGGCTCATTCATGTACGAGAAAGGGTGAAAAGGTCCAGAAGTACCTCTAGGTACTAGGTAGCGCTACAAGTATGGAAGGAATTGGGGCTTGTGATTCCCACGTGCTTTTCCGCTTTGATGAGCTTCTTCCATCTCCGTTTTTCCCATTTGGCCCCCCACGGTGCAAAAAGTTCATACACGAGCATGAATACACTATCAGATGCCGCCCACTCTCCCACTGACATCTGATATCTTTGAAGCTCACATGGAAAAGAAGTTGAGACAATTCGCACAGTCCAGTCTAGTGCAACTTGAACTGAAGTAACTGAAGTATCCATCATTGACTCCAGGCCAAGACGGGCGCTACAAACCGTCCTGTCATCCCACCGTCTTCCACTAGGTAGGTACAGGGCACAAAATGTCACCGAGCGTGACTGCCAGAACATGTGAGGTGGTCCGCCCTTTTTTTTGTTGGTGAGTGTTTAGGTCCTCTCCCGTCTTCGTCGAATCCTTCCTTCATGTTTCCGGGGCATGTTTCCATCCATTGGCTTTTCTTCCAACCACTTTTTAATGTTCGACACCACCACCACGCCATTTTTACCAACAACCAACTTCACCCTCACCGAACTTGGATCTTGTTGTTTTCTTGGGAGTCTCTGTTTCTTCCCTGCTACTCCGCCTACCTAACGTTTATACTAGGCGACATTCCCTTCAACAGCGATAGTGATTGAAATAGGGACCTTGTCTCAAGCATTGACAATTACCCACGATCCAATTCTTTTTCCGGTCTTGAAGTCTGCGCCTTCCCACACAGCAAGCATCCATACACCTTTTTTTTTTTTCTCTCTTTCTCTGCATCGGCAACTCCATCCGCCGCTGCGCTTCCACTTTTGCCACCTCGAAAGAAAAAAAGCCGAACCTTTTGGGCCCATCCAGTCTCAATTAAACCGCATCTACCGCACGGCGGCTCCGTTCAGAAGCTCCGACGCTTGGACACATCAGACGGGCAACATCCATACATAAGGCCAGCACGTCTCTTGTTTGGCGGCACATGTCAGAAAGCACAGCAGCGATTGCCTCGACCGATTCCACTTCGACCCTGCACGACTGAGTCGCGACTCCGCTGGAATTGGCCTTCACAGCCAGCGCATTGTCCTCAAGTACGAAATCAAGTTAGCGACGAGGGTGCGGATACGAAAAAGTGGAAACTCGGTAGCCGGCAACAGCGAATCTCAACGTTGGAAATCGTCCTGGTGACGGCACCATCCGAGCCAGGTAGCATGGAACATCATCATCATCATCGTCACATGCACTCGCCGTCGTCGCAGCAGCACGAGCACCAGCAGCACCAGCAGTATCAGCAACCACCGCAACACCACCAGCATTATGAAGCACCTCAACATCAACAACAACACCAACACCACCACCACCAGCAACAGCAACAGCAGCATCCTGTGCCGGTCCCCAAACAGGAGCAAGCCGACAACACCTCGGCTCCTGTCCTGTCTGCCTTGCCTGCATACCCGACGCTGCCCCCTATTTGGGACTCGACGCACTCGCCCGCACTGAGTGCATCTTCGTCGTCCACAATGCAGGCTTCAGCGTCTTCCTTATCCTCACTGCCGCCGCTTGTTCTGCATCCTCCCTCAAACGGACTACAGCCCAACAAGCCACGATCACGCTCGCCATCGTCAAACCGTTTCCAGACCCGTGAGCCGGCACCATTATCGCTCTTCGATGGCAGCCCTACGACCGAACTTCCCCCTATTCAGCTGGACCGCAAAAGGAGTAGCTCGGATCATTCTCTTCCTTCGATAGCCTCGCTCAATGTCGGAAGCTCGCTGCCAACTTTGCAGCCAACGCCAACACCACAACCTCCTCCAAAGTTCGTCTGGCCCAACTCCAACCCATTGTCAGCCTACTATGCTGAGAGTGACAACGATGGACGTGGTGCATCTCCCCAGCACCGTCATGACCGAAGATCGACCAGTGTCAGCCTGGATGATCCGCAGGTCATGATGGCGATCTCCGCCCTGAACGAATTGAAAACCGGTATGTTCTCGCAAGCACAAGTAGCATTCTATTAGCTGCTAATAATGGGTCCCCAGATTCAGTTTCTTCCCCTCCCAACCGTAATGCGCCACTGCGTCGTGGGATGACAGACCAGAACCAAGAACCCGAGCCTCTCTTGTCGCTAATAACCACAGCCCATCCCATCATCGAAAGCACGGTGCAGCGATCTTCTCACCTCTATACAAAGACGAAGAACTTCTCTCCCCGCATCAGATCAGGCCTCGAATACGTCGAGGGCTCGCTAATACCTGTTGCGGACACGGTGAACAATGTCGGTCGCAGAACCGGAATTGAGTCCGGCGTCAGATGGATTCTTGGAAAGCGGACCAAAAGTTCCAGTGATACTCGTGAGAGTGGCCAGAACAAGCGACATATGACTTCGAGACCAGTAAACGGTACAGGGGGCGAGGCACGGTTCTCAGAAGCTCCCACTGCTGATGCATCCCGCCGGACCTCGGTCAGCACCATTGAGACGTTGCCCGCCTATGACGACCAGCGATCGCCAGCTTACTCTGAGACGGTTGAACAAAATGGCCAAGCAGTCGATCCAAAGTCGGCTCTTCATGCGCAGCTGGGGAACGGACGGGTACAGGTGACCACGTCCAGTCTCAAGGAGACCATGAAGGAAGAAAGCTTACGTTCGCTCAAGTATGTGCTTGAGACGTTGAGGGATGTCACCAACACGCTCCAGCAGGGCACCAACGAGCTGAGCTCAGTACTTGATCAGTATGACAGGTCGACAACCACGAGGGATGGTGAAGACCATGTCATGACCAACGGGTCCGCGCCGGAAGAAGATCGTACGCGGCTGGTGGAGCGTATGACTGAACTTCGGAAGAGCATTTACTCCAACATTAAGGACGTCTCTTCGGTTGTTGCCAATTACACTGGCGCTGCTTTGCCCGAAAATGCCGGCAACCTTGTTCGGCATCATCTGCTCAGCCTTCCCATGGTCTGGAGTCAGGCTAGCAAAACCACTACCTCGAGCGAGCAACCAAACACGCAAGACCCGAATGCACTTGTGCGCAAGGCTGCCAAGGTGGCTCTCTCCTTTAGCAAAGAGGGATTGCACATTTTCTCACAGATCATGGAGATCATTCGTACCGCGACCGATCACGCGGAAGACTGGAGGAACAAGAAGATGAACCAAATGACCCCTGCGAACGGCACAGAGCAGGAGATTCGACCTTTGATTGACCAACCTCTTCCCCAGGTTGCTACCATCAATGGTGATATTCCCATGAGGTAGAGACTCTTGAAATTTGTGAGGAAACCGCAGCGAGCACCTATTGTTTCAAAAATTTGTTTGTTGTAAAAAAGAAGGATAGCTTCGGCGGTCAGGGGTTTCGGCGATTGAAAACTCATGTTATGACTAGAGCTTTTTGGTTGGCGTAAAGAGCTGGGCTTGGATAATTGGTTGGGATTTGAGAGAGACTTATGCCAAGTCTCGGGACATTAACAGTTATATACCACTTTTCTTTTCGTTTGTTTTATTAGTTGATCATATTTGGGGTGCCGACAAGTTCTGGCGTCTGGGAGTACTTTCCACACCACATCACCCTTACTGGGACGGCGATTTTGGTCTATGTACATGGTTCATTTGTCCAAATTACCACTTCTGCATGTTTGTCGACGTTTCCATTTTCGATCTTGGTCAATTCAAAAGCAGGCAGCTGAAATTGAAACTATCACGGATCACTTGCTTCTTATCTTGCTTGTCTCCTTGACGAGGTTTCGTTTTACTTTCAGGGCTCTCGCTCATTCATTCCTTTCTCATATTTTCGACCAACCCAGGTGGAATTTAAGATTAGTGCTAATGGCATCCATCCCTCGTTACCACAAAAATTTCGTCCGGTCTTCACTGCTTCTCACCTTCAACCTTCTCCTCACCCTGCTCCTCGTCTCCATATCCAAAAACCCCAAACCACCCAACCACACACCCCACCACCGGCCCCAAGCTCCGCACAATATGCAACCAATTCCACCTCCTCACCAACTCCCTCACTTCTTCCACATCACTCACCAACGGACCAGGTTCAATCTGGATCTCATTGAGCCTCATCAACTCCTTATTGGTAGGGGACATGACGAGCAGCGTCAAGGGGCCAATGGCGAGCGTCGCAATGGCTGCAATGGCAAACAACTTGGAGCGTTTTTCATTCTTGCGCTTTTGAGTCTGAGTCGGCTTCTGCGTCTGAGTCCGAGAGGAAGCGGAAGAGGAAGAGGACGAGGAGGAGGAGGTAGCAGAGGAACGGAGTTTATAAGCTGATAATCCGTAGAGAGAGGCGGTTAAAAAGGCTAGGGGAGGCATGGTGAGGGCGCCGTGATGGTAGAGGGTGGACCAGGAGGAGAGGAGGATCGGGGCGGTGGGGGAGGAGGAAGGGGAGGTGATGGTGGGGATGGTGAGAAGGGGGATGGAGAGGAGACAGCCTTTTGTTTGGGGGGTGTTAGTTGAGGATGATAATTGGTGGGAGGAAGAGGAGGAGTAGTGAAGTAGTGGACTTGCCGGAGAGGAAGGAGCCTGTCATTAGGCCCATCTGGGCGCCAGTGAGGGCGGACATTTTCGGTTGGTGATGTTTGTTTGGTGTCAGGACTGGAGTCGTCTTGTTGATATAGCTATATCACTGTTTGAGTATCGAGGTTGTATATTGGTTTTTTTTTTTGGTCTGCAAATCAAAGGTCGCTGGTCGTGAGTTGAAAGTGTAGCTTTGAAGCTTGAGAATAAAGACTAGGTTCATATATAGATGCTCACGGGCCGCCGGGTGTGATGATACTGCCCGCTTCCTGGATCTCAGCTCCGAAGATGAAGGAGACAGAGCCCGAGTGACAGCTGATACTAGGTATGTAAGCCCCTCTTGGGGCTAAACATCGACTGACTATGCTTTTGATGTTTACAGGCACGATGCATGTAGATCAAGCAGAGAAATACCTCCTCAAGTTGTTGGTGAATCATTGCGTAATGTTTACATGATAACAAGCGCACATGACCGTAGAGGTACGCCTACCACTTACACTGGCTCACATTCGGAGTTTTGGCACGATGGAGTCACCAACATCCAACGCCGGTTATGTTAAGCTCGGGATAGTACTCTACCCTCTCTTTCAGATATTCCAAGCTTCCTGTTGTTTTTTTTTCGAATTTCAGACATCCAAAAAAATACATTATGAAGAAACAATGGACAGTGCGGTCGTCGTTGGTCAACTGGTCTCGTGAGGGCAAATGATCCCTGCTTACCATGTGGGTACTCAAGCCCTGATTCTTGCGCAAACTGTCAATAAACATCAAATCGCGCCAGTGGTTTAGTGGTAAAATCCATCGTTGCCATCGATGGGCCCCGCGTTCGATTCGCGGCTGGCGCATGATAACTTCTTTTTTTGCGTTTTTGTTCTTTGACTTGGAACCTCCTTGACAACTCCTTGTGCAAAAACAGTTATGTTTGCTTTTCTTTTTGGCTTTGACAAAAGCTCTGTTATCCCGCACATGAATTCCAATTCATCGCAACCTCCAAGAGCGCTGGCCAAGCTTTGTATAGCAAATTCATCACACCTGAATCCACGATTGGAGAGTGTCATGGTGTTGGTGTGTTGAGTCTTTGAGATTGTTTGAATCACAAGCATGATCTAGGCACATCTAATGCATACGTACTGAGCTCTACGCTTTACTTGGCTGTATGGTAAAGATTGAGCTGCATACCCTTATCTGCCAGCCACCCCTTCTTCCTGGCCCAGAGCCCTTTGGTGATATATTATGTGCGGTGCACGTGATTAACAACGAAAAACGACAATAACAAACGACCCTAAAGACCTGAAGCATCGATCACGCACTCGCCGCTTGCTAGAACTAATCCGTGATCGTGATGCTAGCAAGCTGTCGGTAATAGTGACTGAAGTGTCAGATATATAATGAAGAATGGGGAACACCCGGATTGCATCACGTCCTCGAGGTAATCACTCGCAGTGAACGGGCGCAACGGGATCCCATTTGTTCCAATTCCTACTTCTAGATTCTCTTCAAGTACTATTCTCCTCATCCACAGTTCATGATAGGTTCTGGAACTCTCATACTCTCCCTCCTTAACCCACCACCCACATTTACGGCCGAGACGGCCTCTTCCATCCTCAGGGCAACCTCTTATTTTTTCAAAAAGCCCTTTACTTACCGCCCTCCTTTATCCAATCAACTCCTACATCGGCGAAACCATCATTGTAACCGTGTCCAACATCGATCTCAGCCTCAAAGCCACCCGTCACTCTGTTCGTCTAGACTGCAGCCGCAGGATCCTACCATAGCCGTTCGAAACCTCAAAAAGGCGCTCACACCAGAGTCTCTATCGTGCTTGTGCTTGTGCTTTCGCTCGCAGCCACAGCACGTAGTGTTTAATGCCATTCACATACTGAAACTTATTGGGTTGAAGGTGGACATGTAGGGAACCCCCCGCCGACCGGTCTCAGAGCCATTGGGAGAAAGAATGAACGCGCTGATGCCGTTGTTTGATAGCGGGAAGGAGACTCTCGAGTTACTCTTGCACTCTCATTGACCGACAGCGAGTGGGGGAGGAACTCATCCAGTCGGCTGATGTGATTAAGGTGCGTTACGTTAAAAGTGATTGAAGAAGAAAGAAGGAGAAGAAGAAAGTGTGGGAAACTGCGGTTGGGACAATTTGGTTTTGTAGGCACCTCTACCTACTTACCTTCCACTTGGATTGCGGGCAGCCGGGCAGGCAGGTAGGCAGGTAGGCAGCACAGCGCACAGGCCCAAATGCTATCTGTTCCTTCCACCAAGTGCTCTGACAGCGTCATCTCCATCTGGGACACCGAGCTCGACCAATGCAGCTACATCAGGACCAGTGTCCTGTTCTTCACCTCTCGCGTGAGCGCCAAGCTCGAAAGAATTCCCCTGACATCCTCCTTCTTAATACGGACGTAGCCCCCCTCACCGGACCATGATGCAGATTTAACCAAGACGAGGGGAGCTCAACCGTCAATATGGTCACCGCCTCCTTTGTTGCCTTCTTCCTTTTTTCCCCAGACTCCGTAAAACTGCCCATCTGTTCCCCGACCCTGTCAGTCCAGACCAACAACGACGGTCCTCTCACCTCCTTTGCTCCCACACACACCTATATCGACTTCCACCTCTCTCGCCCCGCGCCCGAGTGGCAGCTCTATACCTAGGTAACGTGCTCAATTCCGCCGACAGGCTAGAGGAAGAGGAAGATCACTTTTTCGACAACGAGTACGAGGACAGTGTGGATGAAGATGAGGATGAGGATGAGGATGAGAGTTTCTTTGAAACGCAGGTTTTGAACGATACTTTCAACGCTGGAATTGTGGGAGCTAGTAGAGCTCACAGCTCTACAATTTGCGAATGATCTCCAACATAAAGACATCTTGCAATCGCTTACACCACCCACCCCCACTCGATGATCTCATCAGCCTGCCTGAGCACATGGCAACGAACCCACATACGCGTAACGCTGAATGCCTTGACTACTTGGATTAAGCCTTCATTCTCAAAGTGCTTCGGATTTTCGTTGCCCGCGCTGTTGTAGCTCACTGCCCTGTTGAGAAAACGGGGACGTCCCACCCGGTCTCGCCAAGTTAGGGATTTTCAATTTCAGGAACCTTCGCGGTAGTAATGGGGAAGTTGATAATGAGGTTGGTAGCTAGGTTGATGGAGGTGGGAGGTAGAACGCTTGTGCATGCGGTTAGTCGGGTAGGGGAGAGAACACATGGGAGTGACTTGTTGAATCATAAGGTGGATGAGTCGAGAGAGTTGATCAGAGGCGGGGAGGGAAGATGCTGCAGGAGAGCGTGTGGTCGAAAGTCAAGAGAGAAGGTGGAGGGCGTTGTGCCAGGGGGCGTTGAAAGAATCTGGAGTTGTGAGGATAGCGAGTGGCCGGGAGGTAAATCGGGTTATGTCGAAGATATCAACCCTGTGGTATTCTTTTCCGAGTGTTGAGTCGTGTCTAAAATGTCTTCTAACTTCGATCAGAAGCCTTTTCTGGGCTAAAGCATCTCGAGTGAAGTTTCCTCTTGACGTTGTGAGTTAACCTTGGGCATAACAAAGTTCTATTCGCGCCTTTCAGATAGAAGCGAAGGCCTTCTCGACAGGCAAGTATGTTTCATTGATAGTACAAAAGGAGTGTCTAATAATTGATTGAAACATCCCTGGTGATACATCCTGAAAAATGCCGGCTAACTGATACTACAAAATGCAATGCTACGGGTATAGGCCTTCTTCAGCGTCACTTCACTCGATCTCCTCAACAAGTTTGAATCTCTCCTCAGAGCTGTCGGCCCCCGTAGAACCAGCGGGAACCTCCAAGCCTCTCTTCACGATCCACTCGACCAAAGTCTCGAGCTTGTTGACCGTAAACATTCGGGGTTGCCCGGTCAAGAGCTGGGTAACTGGCATCGTCAGTAGTTCCTCCAGACTCTCCAAACGCTCATCAGGAGGATGCTCGGTAATGAATTCCTTCAAAAGGACCGCATTCCATCCACAACCCCAGGCGGATGCAACGTCCTTCTTGATATCATCACCAACATAGAGCTTCAGCCAAGGAACGCTCTCATCAAACCTGCCGAGCTCATGGGTAACCGCTCTGCGAGCCAGCATCTCTCCTGCCTGCCACATGACCTTGTGTGGCTTTGACTCTTCAACGTCGTATGACATGACGGTAAAGTCGATGTCGTACGACTTGCCGTCGACAGGACGAGCGCTTTCAAAATGGGTGTCCTGCTTGGATTCCCTCTGGAAACGTAGGGGGCTGACGTCGAGGCCCAGAGAGGAAAGAATCCCGCCAACGCGGTCATCTGAGTTGCTGATGACGCCCAGAACAACATGGTCGATGGAGGGGCTGTCCAACTTGCCGTTGGATCTGTGATGCTTCAAAGACTGGAGAAGTTTGGGCATATTGGGCGCAGTCTTGTAGGCGTCGCGGGTAGAAAAATGCTGAAAGAGTTTATGACCCAAATCATCCAGCTGCTTTTTGTGAGCTGCGTTACTTAGACTGGGCTCAACGTCGACAAAGATATTCTTAATAACCTGCAGTGATATTTCAGCTTTAGTTCAGGAAACAGTCGAGTGACTAGTAAGAGCAACTTGAATCACCTTCATCCACCAAGCTTCGGGGTCCATGCCCTTAACATGCTTGCCGTAGTTGGGGTATTCTTTGGCGGCCGTGGTGATGCGGTCGTGAAGATAAACAGCCACAACATCGTCACTAGCGTGATGGAGACCGTTATCGCGCGCAAACTGACCGTACGTCTTATGAACCGGTTCTTTGGGGGCATAGAGGGTCTCGAACGCATCAAAGCAAACGAGGAGGTTGTACTTGGGAGCCCGCGAGATACTCGCGGTTCTGGCAGCTTGGAGTATTCCACGCATGGTGATATTGCAACTGGGTAGAGTTTTGATGAAGTAATGTTCACTGGCGAACGAAGGAATATAGATAAGGCAGGTAAATGAAGAGCTTATACTTGAGTCTTTATAGTCATCAAAGGGGTAACGGATGTGCCTAGTTTTGACGGGGAGTAGGTAACGGGGGCAAGGATGATTCACAAGTGGTATGAGGTCGAGATTGTAGAAGATCGATGATGTGGTTGGCTTGAGATGCCTCGAAGCCGCTAAAAGTATAGTGGGGTACAGAGGGGAAGTGCAGCAAACAACACCTTCGGCTTCGTCCAATATTGGCTCTGACAACCTAACCTACGGGGACCATTCACCTTGCTCACTTCAGTTGTCCAATCTTGCGGTCCATAAAATGGCCTTGTAGATAAATGCCATGAACCCGGGGTCCTCCAGATATGCGTCACTAAAGTGGCCAAGAGAGTTGTAGAATGACCGGCCGCCCTCGAACTCCTGGGCCCATGCAAGAGGGTGACGCTCGCCGTGTGTTCCTCCGGTATAAGTCTCTTCGTTAACCTCGAGGAGAATCTGGAGATGCGGGTTATCCCACGGGTTCGTCTTGAAGTTGTAGTATTCATCGAACCAATCCCACACCCACTCCTTGTCCGTCGTCACACCGAACATTGTCTTCTTTCCCTCGCTCTCGTGTTGGGGTCTTTTGACAAGTTCAGTCAGGAGAGGATGGTCCATGTTGTTGACAACAGGCCGGATCTTGGCCATCTGCGGCTCTGGGTGGTCCTTGAAGACACCACCGATCAAACGGCCATACCACTCACTCGACTCCATAGCGAAGCTGGCGCAGTGGAGACCTATCACGCCACCGCCGGAGTGGACGAAACCCTTGAGTGCCTCGAGCTGGGAAGAATCGAGGAACTCGCCGGAGCATTGCAGAAGGATAATGACACGAAACTGCGAGAGGCCGGAGGGTGTGAATATCGTAGGGTCCTCGGTTGCTGTCGTAACAAACGGCTGGGAAGTGGTCACGGAAGTTGCCGCAAGGTCTTCCAGAGCCTTTATGGAAGCCGGGATAGAGTCGTGGCGATAGGCTACGGTGCGAGAGAAGACCAACACCCTGATGGGTTCGGCTGAAGGCATGGTTGACATTTGGCGATTTGTCTTGGTTGAAGGAGAGACAGAATCAGCGGAATTGGAGACCATGGTATTAAAATCGACTCCTCATCCTACAACGGGAGCCATGTCGGTTCAGCGATGGCCTGCTTGTTCGGATGAAGCTGATGATCTCCATGCGTCAAGTGCGGGGAACAAGACGGGACGAACTGTGGGGGCATGGACGCACTATAATATAGTGGCCAAAGTGGGTCGGCCGTTATGTTTCAAACTCGTCAACATGTGCCACGAGACTGTTTTATTTTACCTCTGAACATCGACATGAGAACCATCCAAATGGAACCCAACGACAAATCAAGATGTGAACGAAAACTGTTGGCTGAATTCCCACTTTTTCAACGACTGGGTCAGCAAGGTTCCAGGGCTTATCAGCAGCCTTCGATCCTTTCGTTTCCCCGATTGGGTTTGTCACCAAAAGCTGAGCAAGGCACCAGTCTGCCAGTGGTCTAGCTGAAGGAATGCCAAGACGGTAAACCCTTGATATCCGATGTAGAAGCAGGGTTATCCCATTCCCACACTCAATCGCCTGTGCAGTCTTGGCAAGAGGTGTGTGTGCGTGCACACACACACACCGCATTTGATAAATCTGGCCATTTGACATCGCTTTACACGATTCAACTCAATCGTTTAACATCGAAATCTGGCTAAAACTAGTACAAAAAGTCGATATTTTAATACTCTACGTTATATAGTTATCTATTTTGATATTTATATTATCTTTTAAACTATTATTAATATAGTATACTACCCTAATACCCGCTAAAAGGTATTAATAATAATAATACTAGTAAATAACGAATATCCTAATAATATTACTAAGACTACTAGTATAAATATAAAGAATACGTAAAAATATAAACGTACTCTATTAGATATTAGTAAAATATTTTTACCGTTGCGAACTTCCTAAAATGCTAAAAAGCTTCCTATATAAGCGTTTAAAGTACGGCGTATACTATATTACTCCCTATACTTTATTAATTATAATTAATATTATAAAGGAAATTATAAACCTCCTTATATTGAAACCCGATTTATACCTCAACGAGATTTATGCCTTTCTAATTAACGAATATAATATATATATTTCGACCGAAACTGTATAGTAGTACCTTCGATAGGAGAAGTAGAAGAAGAAGCGACTCTATATAAAGGTATTATAATAATCCCCTATATTAGTAGTTAAATAGATATTAAAAATCTCTTTATTTATTGTAAAAATATTTGTATTTTATAACGAGTTTAGTATAGACCGAAAGGACGGTACTTATTATATTAGTTAAGTACCCCGCAGCGCTATTACAATAGTATTAAGCAAATTCGTACGCAGTACGCAGTATTACCTCCTCCTAGCTATTGTAGTAGATGGGCTACTTGATGTATTGGTATTTAGAAGTATAATAGACTTAACTAGGGTTTGGGATTAGATAGTAAAATACTTACTCTTTAAAATAAATTTATTTCCCGGTTATAATAGTATTTTAATAATAAATAACGCTAATTAATACTCCTATACCGAACTCCAATATATATATAATTAGAAGGGAGTTCTATTATAGTATTTACTATTATACTTTCCCGAATTCAACCCTATCGAAGTATACTTTAACGACTTTAAGCGGTAATTTAAAAGGGTATATTGTAACAAAGGCGGTAATAAAATATTAAACAACAATTTTATTGCATTTCTTAAGCAATTAACGTAGAATATAGGGTATAGAGTATAATAGATCTATAATTATTTTAAAAACGTAAAACTAATAATAGATTGATTTAATAATATTAATAAAGAGTATAGCGAATTATATATTAACGAATTAATTGAATATAGAGAAATAGGTATTGTATTTAGGCGGTAGTAGAGAGTATAGAAGGGAGAGATGGATTTATATATATTAAATTGAATTATATACTAAAAATGCTAGAAATACTAAAAGTACTAGAAGTACTAGAAGTGCTAGAAGTATTAAAAATTGTATTTATTTATATAATAATACTAAAATACTAGAAACCCTCCTTTTTTACTATAAATTAATTCGTAATATTATTATTACTCGCTAGGACTGTTAGTAGTAGTATTGCCCGCTATAGAAGCGAGAGCTCTAGTAATACCGTATTCGAATATAATATTAAATTGCGGGTTTAGAGTATATACTAGTTAATTAAATTACAGTAATAGGAATTAAATAGTATATTTACTATAGCTTAATTATATTACTAGTACCGTATACTTAATTTTGAGGAAGTTTTTGATACCGTTCTTAAATACTATATAAAGGTTATAACTAAACCTTAGCCTCGTAAATTACTCTACCGGCTGCTCTTTAAGTATAAATATATTAGGCGGCGCCTCTTTATTCCGGAGTTTATTCCTCAAAGCAATTAAAATTCTATATACTAATACTACTTTAATTAATAATTTAATATAGTAATGCTTATAGAATACTTTAAAAAACTTAGTAATAATTTCTTTAGCCGGCTGACTAGGCGGGGCGGAGGGTGGTAGTAACGAATAAAGATTAAAAGTTAAGGGTACGAACGGACGTAGTATAAATAATTTTCCGGTTTCTATTAGGGAGTCTCTAATCTCCTCGCCTTTATCCTCCTTACCTATTACTAATAGTAGTATAATTAATAATAGTACTAATAGTTAAATAAATACTATAATTACTATAGAAATAGGAGGAGGGTTAGCGTTAGCGCGCTTAGTAGCGAGAGTTTCGCAGTCGGTCGGGTACCTATAGAACGTAGTAGTAAAATACTTTAATAGTATATATAAATTGATAATTACTATTTTACCTAATAGGGGGAAAGCGCCTACTATATTATAATTATAACCGCTAGCAATTATTGAATTGGCAATAGAGCCGCCAGCGGTATAAGGTAGTTAGATTTAGGGATATTAAAAGTAGGGAGGGAAATATTAGTATAGTAGCGGGTATAGTAGGTATAGGGAAGGAGGGTATAGTTAGTATAGACCTTTAAAATTGTTCCTCCTTAGTGTAGCTTATAGTAGACTATTTATAGTCTCTATATTAATACTACTATTACTACTATTAATATTATTAATAATATTAACGTTAATTAGTAGATTATTACCTCCTCCCTTATATTTACTACTACTATCGTTAGTACTAAAGGCGGTTATAGCCTTATTACCCAATATATTTCGTACTAATTTAAATAGCGGGTTAGTTACTATAGCCTTCCCTAGCGATATAGCGCGTACCTACTTACCTACATCTTTAATATTAAAGTTATAATAAGTTATACTCCTATTTATAATATAGTATATTTAATACTTAATAGCCTTATTATAATTCTTATACTTATAATTAAAACCGTACGCCTATATTTATACTAGCTCTTAATATACAATACTATGTAATTTCACCCCCGTACGCTCCTCTTACTACCGGTCCTCTTTTAGATTCTTTTCGACTTCTATTAGTATAGTATTTATTATAATGCGCTTAGACTTTTTGGTACTAATTAGAGTCTGTAACCCTCGTAACGACGGTATATCGACTATTTATAGAATTAGAGTAATAAAAGGATTAATTAAACTACGAGAGGGGGTAGGAGTAGAGGGTATACTACTATAGGAGGATAGAGTAATAGGGATTTTACTAGCAGGTAGGTCGGTTAATTGAAATTTAAATAATATAGTAAAATAGTAATACTAGCTAGTATAGTAGAAGTACAACTTTATAACGGTCTTATACTTAATATTATTATACCTATTATAAAAATCCTTCCTAGGAATAGTCTTATTATATATAATAACCCGGTCGCGGCGGTTATTATAAGTAGCGGCGATATATATAATATTATATAAAGAGACTAATTATTTTGTCCTTACAGTTATATTATTACTAATAATATTTTCTATATAACTTTACTATATATATAGGATTTCGCTAAATAATATCGTTTTAAACCGCTATTTATAGAATTTACTATTATTTTATTTAACCTTAACCTCTCTAAATAAATTACGTTCTTCAATAGTAGGTAATTTAGTACGGCTAATAGTAATATATAAATTAATTATATTAAATTAGACTTATATTGAATTAGGGTATTTAGAACGTAATAGTAGCGGTAGTAGTACTATAACAATTAACTTATAGGTAGTACGGGGCTAGGCTAGTAGCGTTGAGGTAATTAGTTTAATTAAGGAGGCTACTTCGCTATTATTATCGCCTAATAAATAAAACGAAGTATCGAAAGCCTACTTCTTAGGGGTAAGGCGGACGGAGAGCTATTATTCAACTTCGTTATCGTCGCTAGAGTCCTCTTTGCTACTAGAAATCTCAATAGGTATCGTAAGTTTGGAGAGGAACGATAGCGGCTCTAGGATTGGGACTAAAATTAGCTTTAGCTTTAATATAGTAGCCTTCCCCTTCTTAACGGTAATTTTTTTAATAACAGTCTTTTTAATAATAATTTTAATAGGAGTAGCCTTCTTCTTAAGTAGAATAATTTTAGGAATAACTTTAATAAATTACTCGGCTTTATAACTCTTCTTTCTAGGGCGGGATAAGGCGCATTATAGAATTATTAGGCTAGGATCTTCCTAATTTTAATCTTTATCGAAGTAGATTATTAGCGCGCCGCTTCAAGTATAAAATTACTTTACGCTAGCAGGCTTTAAATTAAAGATTATTTTGGGAGGTATTGTCGCGATGGATTTGATTGATTACTAGTGTTGTGATTACTTTGTACGTTGAAATAACTTTAAATTAATATGGAAATTGTTGTGAAATGATGAATTTTAACGAAGTTGTGCAATATAGAAGTGCGGTGTGTGTGTGTGTGTGCACGCACACACACCTCTTGCCAAGACTGCACAGGCGATTGAGTGTGGGAACATTCGTCAAGAGCTGCTGTCTTGTGGACTAGCTCGTGTTGTGCCTGGCTGCTTTCAGTCACTGTGCTTCAGCCACATCAGACAACAGGTTGTGAATGTGTTGGGCTTTTTCATCATGTGTTCTCCAGCCCCAGCCTGACTGTCCTCTCTTCTCTCTTCTCCCCAAAGGTCGGAAACTCTTGTCCTTTTGTACCTGTTCCCATGAAATCCAGATTGTGAAGATTGGAAGTCCGAGTCCCATCAGTCAGTCATCATGTCATACAGCGGCATCACCCCATACGGCTCTGCTTATCGGCAGCAGTCTCAACCACAAGAACAACAACCGGAGCAACAACGTCGACTATCAGAGCCGAAAGCCTACCGTCCATATCAACCGTACCGGCCACCTACACAGCAGCTAGGGCCAAGTGGTAGTCATGAGACTAATAGCCGACGTTCGTCTATTGCAAGCCAGTCATCTTTGGCTTCCTCGCTCGCAAAGTTTGACCTTGGCGATAGCTCCATGGTTCCGGCACCCTTGAGAGTTCAACATAGGCCCGTCTCGAGCCAAATACCGACCCAGTGCCAGACACCGCAGTCACCACAGGCAGAACAAAACTACAAACCTTATTCTCCACCTTCTTCGCGGCATCGTGACTCGGTCACATCCACGGCCGGACGACGGACCTCCAATGGCTTTGTTGCTGAGCTTGAAGGGTCATTACCTCCTCCTGTGCGGGAGAGTAATACTGTGGAGCCCTCTTCAGATGTCCCTCCCCCGAAACCGGCCAAGAAATTGGAAACTCCTGACAGTGAAGGGCTGATCGTCGTAGAAGCCGAAGCCTTACCTTCTGTCCCCGGCTCTTGGCCTGCCTCACTTGAAGAACAGTCAGACAGTGGATATCAACCTCCTTTTGCCCAGCCTCAATATCAGAAACCGATTTCACCACCCTCGCTTCATGACGAGTCAACACAGAGCACGCCGAGTCCTCCGCCTGTGCAATATTCATCAGCTTCCCAGCAACAAGCGCCTATCCCTCCCCCAGTGCCACAACCGACCTACACGTCTGCTCCGGCTCAGCCAGGGTTCCAGAGTTTTTCACCTCCACAGTCACCACCGCTGCTGCCGTCCGGGAAAACTTCGGCTCCGTTCACTTCCCCATATTGCCAACCTGGCAACTACGGTTCTGCGCCTTCGCCTGGATTCAGCCAAGCCCCAACATCTCCGGTTGAGCAAGCACCTCCGCCGCCTCCATATCAGCAGCAAACCTACGGCAGCCCTCCCCATTCACCACCACGTCCCCCTCCTCAGTCAACACGGCCAACTTCTCTGTATTTCTCCGGCTACCACTGTCCACCGACACCAATCCTCAACACCAGCAACTTACCACTCACTCCTCCAACCCAACAAGGATCTTTCTCACCCGCCTCTCCGCAATCATCTACAGCCGGGAACCACAGACACTCATTCTCGTACTTTCCAGCCGCCTACCCACCCCGGCCTTCACCACCAACCCAACATCAACCAGCGACGACCCTGCCCTCACCAACAATTACCTCCCCTTCATCACCGTTCCCTTCGTCACCTCCAGCTGTAAACCCCTCAGCCCCACCAAGCTATCCCTCCACCCCAGCGCATCAACAACAACAAGCTCAACCAACAATAACCTACACTACCGCCCCCTCACAACCCACTTACTCCTCCCAACATTCCTCCCCCACTTCCACCCCATCTTTCTCTTCGTCTTCATCCACTTCAGGAGCCACAAAACTAGGCGGAGCCCTGTACCACTTCCACTCTCCTCCCCACCCCTCGCTCAACTCCAAGTTATCTATCAACGGACTGAAAAGGACGGCTGCGGGACTGGGCGGGGCGATCAAGAATGTGGCAAACGTGGTGGAAGTTGCGGGCAGAGAGGCAGTTAAGGCGGGGAGGGCGGCGGCGGCTGCTGCTGGGGAGAGGGAGTCGGGAAAGACGTACACGGGGAGTTTTGGGAGGAGGGTGAGTGGGATGGGGTTTTATGGTGGTGGTGGTAGAGGGTAGGTACCTCTAGCTAAAGTAGGGTGGACTTGTTTGAGGTTTGCTGGGAGTGCCCCGGTGATAAAAAAAAAAAAAAACTTGGATAATGTACCTATGTAGTAGAGATGCGTGGGTGGGTTGAGGCAAGGCTCTCGGGAACGGAACTGAGGGGGAAAGGCAAGGTATCTATTCTCAGAGCAAAAGCTGCCTCTAAGGGCCTGGCACAACTACCTAGCACAATCAACATCAAGGTCAAAAAAGAGAGTAGAAGCAAGTATACCAGATCGTTGTATTGACAGTCTGAAAATAGGTATATGTGCAGTCCACCCTAGCAGGCGAACAGGAAATGCTTCTTAATCTATGTACAAGAATATGGGAAGAAGCAGTCATCCTTTATGACTCTTTTTCACGTTAGTTCCTCTTTCACCCTCTTCATCTTCTCATTCACCAAATCCCAAAAAGCCCACTATTGTCAAAGACAATGCGCTCAGAAAGCGGGGTTAGCGTTCTTGAGCAGCTGCTCAAAGTAAGCCTGGAACCACTGGCCAGCCTCAGGGGCAGGCTTGAGGGCATCCGAGAGACCGCAGTGGTAGTCATAGCGGGTAGCGGAGGTGTCGCTGGTACCATCGGACTCACCACCGGGCTTGACCCAGACGAAGGCATCAGCCAACGAGGAGCCAGTGTTGGTGGTAGGGCGGACACCGAAGCCAGTGCCGATGGCGTTACACCAGTCACCCTGCTCGATCTGGCCAGTCGGCTGCTTGCCGGAACGGCCCGTGTCAACGATGAACTGGGCCGGGAAGCCGGCAGCGTTGAGAAGAGGGGAGAAAGCCTCGATGTACTTCTTCTCGTCGTAGTTGGGGTTGGGCGTGGTGTACGAGGGAGCGGAGGATAGCGACCAGCCGTTGTAGTTGGAGACGTTGGTGACGAGACCGCGGACGGACTTGGGCTTACCGGCGGCCTTGTAAATGTCGGCGAAGAGGGTGGCAGCAGGCTGGATGTTAGCGGGCCAGCCGAGCCAGCCACCGTGACCAGCATCAAGGTACTGGGCGACGTGAGGAAGGTCGAGCTGGGTGATGGCGTAGTTGGTGCACTCCCTGTAGGCGGAGGCGGCATTGGCACACTTGGCAACGTTGGTGTTGGTGACGAGGTTAGCAAGCGAGTCGGGCTCGATGACGAGGATGGTGCGGATGTCCGAGTACTCAATCAGGAGTTTGCGGATGGCGTTGATGTAGGTCTTGTAGTTGGCAACGCCGCCGTTGGCGATGGAGAACTCGCCGTTGGAGGCGGCAGCAGCGCAGTCACGGTCAGGGAGATCGTAGACGACAAAGTGAGCGGCGTAGGGAGGGTTGGCACCGGCCTTGTTGGCCGCGCGAATCTCCTCAAGGGTGCTCTTCATGAGGGTGTCAACGGTGACGTTGCGGTCAAGCCACTGGAAGGTGGGAACCTTGGCAACGGCAGACGCCTGAGCAGCCAAGCTGCCAGTCATGGAAGGAATGGCATGGTTGTAAATCTCGGAGGAGTAGTAGCTGTTGGCCCAGCCCTGAACACCAAGGAAGGGGTTGCCAGTGAAGCTAGCAGTGGAGGAAGCACCGCCAGCAATGGTGGTGGTGGGCACCGAAGGAGCGGTAGTAGTGGTGATGGGCTGGGCAGCGCTGCTGCTGGTAACCTTGCTGGTGGTGCTAGAGACCTTGCTGGTGCTGGTAGGGCTGGTGGAAGAAGCCCCAGCAGTGGTGGTAACCTGAGCGCCGGGCAAGCACTGGGAGTAGTAAGAGTTGATCTCAACGCAGGAGTTGCCGGAGGAGCAGCAAGTCGCACCAGACCAGCCAATACCACCGCACTGGCTCCTATATCGTTTGTTTGTTAGTATTGGTGAACAGGCAAGTTTTGAGGGTGATGGTGATCATACCAGGCAGAGCCGCAGTTCTGGCGATCCTCGAGGACGGGAGCGGCGAGGGCAGAGGCCGTCAAGGCGGCAGCGAGAAGGAGCTTCTTGGCAGCCATTGTAAGAACTGTTGATGATAAGGGTTTCCGTTGACTGAATCACCAAGAATGCCAGTGCTGAGGAAATTTCCAATCAACAGAACGCGAAGTCGTCCTCTTTTTATGGCCGAGTTCCCTCGGAGTGACCTCCATCAAACCAAGTCCCATCGGTCGGGAAGACGGGAACGCGCTCCCGAAACATCGAGGAACGATCACATAACGCCACTGACTGAACGAGGCTTGTCCGATTCCGTTCAACTAGAACTCGGCTGCCCCATAAGCAAGCTCACCCGCGGTGGTGGTAGGAACGGGCGCCATTCCGAGTGTGGCTCTACCCCGGAGTCATAGGGACGATCGTTCCGAATAGGCCATAGATGGGCCTTAGGACGAAGTTCCGAAGCCTCGACGGAAACTACGGGATGATGGATCATGTAAATCCACATAACGTGCTCAACATGGCGACCCAAGACCGACAAGTGCGAGGAAGTGGGCTGCTTGGCGCGGCTGGAGAGGAAGTCGTGACCCGAGGGGCGGCAAGACTGTTCAGAAATCAGTGTAACGCTGTCTACCAGAAACAGGCCAAGCTGCTTGCCAAATCCGCCGACCTGGACACCGCATTCGAGCAATCTCGCGGAACCGGGTTCTTGGTGAAGGTGATGCTTTGGTTGCGAGGTGTGAACCGGGTTTCGTTCTCGGAGCCCACGTTCCTTGATGTCCATTATGGGTAAGTGTCCGGTTCTTGTTGCGGGGGTGGAGCGGCAGGGGGTCTGTTTTGATTGGCGACTTCCGGGTCTCTAGACGGAAAAGATGCACCACCTTTCCGTCGTCGTCACATTGCTCAAGGTCCTTGTGTTTCTCAGCTATACAAAGAGTCAAAGACGAGAGAAAGCCGCTGATCCAACACATGGTCAACACCTTCCCGTACCGATTCTGCAAAAGCTGCATCATGGAACAAGACGCCCAGTTCTTGGCTTGTATACCAGCTTGCGCGGTCCATGTTGCCGGAACCAAGGACCGTGAACTCGCCATCGACAATGGTCAGCTTGAGATGAGAGTGCACTGGCTCTTCCTCTTCAGGATCCTGTACCTGGGCATCGTTGGCTGCACGGGCTTGGCTTCCACGCTTGCCCGGTTTGGCTGCGGAACGCGGGTGAAAGTAAGAGATTCGCAGGTGGCCAAGACCGGGGTCTCCAGATTCTAGATCGTGGGCAGCGTGTGTGCGGAGCTTCCTAAAACGGCGTACGAGGGATCGGATGCACCAAGATGTGGTGGTGCCAGCCGTGACAAGCTGCTCCAGAAGCATCATGTTTCGACCTGTCACAATCGTCACATGGACGCCTCGCTTTAGAGCATCTAGCAATGCAGCAATGACAGGCTCGCAGGTGAGATTCGGGGTCTGTAGATAGATGGACCGTCGAGCTTGCTCGAATAGCTCCAACATTGCAACGTTCAAGGGGGTGGCTGGAGGTTTGGCAGCTGGTTGCCACGGCAAGAAGCGGAACTGTGGGTTCTGATGATGCGAGGAAGGCAACACAAGTGTCGGGAGCGGTACCGAGGAGGCTGGTGGGAGGACCAAGTGGTGAGCACTGCTAGGAACGAAGATGAGATGCTGGGGATCTAAGAGCTGACCCTGTAGGTCAGAGGTACGGCTATCATGAGTGGTAGGAAAAGGGTTCCGAAAATCAACATGTTTCTCCCATGTCAGAGCATAGAAGGACAACAAACTGGCGACAGCATCGCCAGTGATCTCAACGCAGCCTTCCAACCACGGTTCCCAGCTGACGTTGCAACTTGGGATGAAGGCTCGTTGTCTGTCGATAATGACAAACTTGGGATGCATGACACTGAAGGGGAGGAAGAACAGACTCTTCACTTGAAGGCGGATGCCGGCCTCGTCCAACAAGGCAGGATCAGGGAGGCCGAGCTTCTTTTGCCATTCAGCAGGCGAGTAGGTGTAGCCATCGCGAGACTGTGGGTGCAGTAGCTTTTGGAATACGGATCGCGACGAAAAGCAGATTCGGACGGTGAGAGGCTCAATGTCTTGCGGGTTGGGCAGCTGACGGCGGTGGTCCGCCAGTTTGACAAGGGCATCGGTGATGGCGGAAAGGGTCTTTGAAGGGGCCCAAAAGCAGGTGACAAAGATGACTTCACGTCTGGCCGAGACGATGGCGGGGATCAGAGTGCTCGTGAAGATGGATGCTCCTGTGCCCAACTGAAAGCTGTGAGGCGAGCTCCGAGATATGATGACTTGCTGATCTACCTCATCAGTGGCGTCGTAACTGGGAAGGTCCCATCGAGTAGCGGCGGGATGTTGCTGTTGATGGTGCTGTAGCTGCTTGAGGAACTTGTGGACAAAGCTGGACGAGTAGCTCATGTCTCGTTGGGAGCGGTTGTGCAGCGGGATGTAGTCATGGGGCATGAATGGATGTCAGAGGACGACGACGAGGTGGGTGAGAAACCAAGGGAGCTGAAAGGAGGATTAGGGTTGGAAGTGGAAAGTTGAGTAGTGACGCAATTCGTTGGCACTGCGTGATCGGGAGAGAACTGGAAATTGGGAAGCTTCAGATTGGAGAATTGGGCGAAATTGGATGAAATTGGGGTTCCAGTTGGAGATCATTAGGAGCTCCATCCGTTAAGGTTTAGCGTGCGGGGAAACCCGTTGGTCAAAGCTTTTCTTAGTTGGCTTCTCCAAATTCCAACCACTGTCAGTTTCCACTTCGCATCCACAAACAGCTGAAACTCCAACATGTTCACAGACACCAAAGTTCAACTGGGCATCATGGAATGGACGGAAATAGTTTCGTCAAGGCCAGACGGCCAGGCGCTACCGAAGTGAGAGAGAAATTAATTGAAATGAGCAAAGGCTCCTCGCGTGTCACCAAGCTCGTCACTCCTACATCGCGTCCTCTCTTCAACAGTTGAGACCAGGACACAGGCCTGGGAAACGGCGCCCCCCCAATTGGGAACCGATTTTCACTTATTTTTGTCAATTGCCGTTGAATCTTCCTATATAGGTCGATCGACAGTTCACTTCAGTTGTGTCCTTGGTTCTGTCTTATCACTGTCTTTGCTTCTTTTCTTTGTCGAGGGCCAGTCATCTTCTCCGCACCATCTCGGGTGATTGAAGCCATACATTGCGTGTCTCTCCAGACCACCCAACACACAAGTGGACGTTGAGTCTTTGTTACCTGATGTCTTGTTGAACTCCAAGGGAGTCCCCGATTCCAAAGACGTTCCTGCTAAAAACATTGCCTGTGTAGATCTTACGTACTGCTAGAGCTGCCCCCACGCCAAACCGAAGAGACCATCGCCGACCACATCCACCAAGCACCAAGCACATACCTTGAATATCGCCGGCAGTGATCCCAAGTCCCGAGCTTAGACTTATCCATAAACTGTTCATCTTTGCTTCGGCCTGGACTTCGGCACCTCTGGTTCAGACCTCTTCTTCCATTGTGACGGGTCAGTGACCTTATCAGGTTGAGTTTCCCGCAGTCATTCAACCCCGCCAAGACAGGGGCACGCCCAAATTGTATTGACATTGCGACGATCTGTCCAATGACAAAGGTTCATGCTCGATGTCGCCATCACCACTAGGGATTTGACAATGATGGCTCATATCTTTCTCACTGGCCGGACATGTCATCATTATTTCCAGCTTCATGTTATTACCAAAAGTCGAGATCAACGTTTTCCCAATACTGGCCATATCAGGAAAAACCTCCATAAAGTCTGGCCAAGGTCGGCGTATAATTATCTTGATAGAAATCCCCTCTTTCAAAGCCAGAGTTCGACACGATGAACGAGACTGTTTGCTTGCGCTTGATGTATCGGGCTATCTAACCGTCTGTATTGCCGCCAAAACGTATACTACCTACCGGCGAGCGCCGTGTTCCAGATCCCACCCATTGTGTAATATACAGGGTTCTGTTTCTCTTATCTTTATCCAGAGTTCCTCGATCTTCAAGCAACCATGGCTGAACCTGTGACAGAGGAAAAGTCTCGGCAATACTCCGAGTCAGATCCAGACAAGAGATCTGTTGACCCCAGTTCATCAAAAGCCTCTGAGACAGTTGATTTTGAGACCAACTCGGTCAATGAAAATTCACTACTCCGGAAACTCGACGTTCGTCTCCTACCTGCCGTTGGTATTCTCTATCTGCTCTCCTTCTTGGATCGCAGCAATGTGGGCAACGCGAGGATTGAGGGTCTCGCGTCAGACCTTGGTATGACGGGCAACCAGTACCTAACTGGTCTGACGCTATACTTTATCGGCTATGCCATTTTTGAAGTATATCGTGTTTACTCCCGACAGTATCGTGAAGACTTCTCACTGACACGCTGATAGATCCCATGCAACATCGTTCTGAAGCGCACAACACCCAGGTTTTGGCTACCAACCCTCACCATCCTATGGGGAATCGTAGCTACCCTGATGGGCATCGTCCAGAACCTGACTGGCTTTTTCATCGCCCGCTTCTTCCTCGGTGTCGCTGAAAGTGGTCTCTTCCCCGGCGTAGTCTACTATTTCTCCATGTGGTACAAGCGCCGCGAGAGGCAATTCCGCATTTCACTCTTCTTCGGAGCCGCCGCTCTTGCCGGATCCTTCGGCGGCATCTTGGCCTATGGCATTGGCTTTATGCGCGGCACTGTCTGGGAGCATGGCTGGCGCTGGATCTTCATCCTCGAGGGCATCGCTACGGTCTTAATAGCCTTTGGAGCTTACTGGTTCATCTACAACTACCCAGACACTGCTGAATTTCTCTCGGACAAGGAGCGCAAGTTCATCCGCGCCCGTCTTGCCTCCGACAGCGACGCCACCCACGACGAGCGCTTCACCTGGGACAATGTCCTCCGCGCCATAAAGGACCCCAAGTGCTGGCTCTACGGACTGAGTTTCCACACCATGAGCTTACCTCTCTACACATTCTCTCTGTTCTTGGTAAGCTGATACAAAAAAAAAGAGAGGACATCACTTACCTGCCTCATATACTAACCACTGCCACAGCCCTCCATTATCAACGCCCTAGGCTACCGCGCCGCAACCGCCCAACTCCTCACCATCCCGCCCTATGCCTTCGCCTTCCTCACCACTCTCACTGTAGCCACCGTCTCGGAGCGTCTGCACCAGCGTGCCATCTTCATCATCGGGTCCGCCACCTTCGCCATAATCGGCTACATCATGCTCCTCGCCAACAAGGACCCCATAGCCCACCCGGGCTTGTCCTACGCCGGTACCTTCTTCGCCGCAGGCGGCATTTACCCCGCCACAGCCCTGGCGCTCTCGTGGCCGGCGATTAATGTCTCTGGCCAGACAAAGAGAGCGGTGGCGAACGCGATGCAGATCAGTATCGGCAACTTGGGTGCGGTGCTGGGGACGCAGTTGTATAGGAGCCGGGATGGACCGAGGTATATAGTTGGTCACAGCTTCGCGCTGGGTTATCTGGCGGGGAATGTGATTGTCTCGAGCTTGTTGTATTTTATTTTGAGTAGGGAGAATAAAAAGCGGGATGGGATTGTGCCGGAAGTGGCAGAGGTAGGGCATCTGAAGGATTGGGATGGGGATGAAGATCTCAGGTGGAGGTTCCAGTACTAGTGGCTTGAACTGGGCTGTCGTCTCTCGGTGGTGTTGTCGGAATAGAACGGGACCCTTGGAAGGTGTTGATGATAACACTGTTAACACATGAGTGTTAGCGCAAGATTGGATGGTCGACAGAGAGGGAAAAAAAAAAAAGTTGGAATGTGGTGGCGGATTTTAGCCGCCGCTTGGTTTCTGGGAGATTACGTTGAGAGATACCCTTGATGTTATAGTCTATGCGTTATGGATAGGAAGTTGGTTTTGTTGTCGATCCTGAAAGTGCACTGACTGTAACTGTGAGTTAAAGGTCGTGATCGAGATCAGCGCAGGGATGAAGGAAGAATAGACCTCTTTGGGCCTGGGAAAAGCATCGACGCATTGACGTCTGGATATGCTTGATAGAAATACCAAAGTGGAAGCATACCTAGGGAAATTGGCTCGGCGGCACACACGATATACAATATATGAGGTTCTTATGGGAAGCCTGTTCCGTGGCTGAAAGTCAAGTGAGTGGGTGTGTGCCAAAGTTCATGACCGACCACAATATCATAGAGAGAAAAGAGGAAGAAGCCGATATTGGTTTGTGAATTACTCCATGATCCGGCGATGTTCGGGTGAAAAGTTGAATCGAGAAGATCCGGAACCTTAGTGATAAGATCTCCAATATAGCGTAGTCTATAGACCCTGTTGATAGTAGTAGACTATGAAGTGAGGTGAGTCATGATGTACTGGCTCTTGAACTTCAACAATCGAGTTTGTCATTCCTTGTGAATCCTTTTGAGGTCCGGAAAAGTTCGGGTCAAGATATTGAAGGACCAAGCATCAAATAATCTTGTAAGAAGCATCCATGGGGCAATTAGCGTCCTAGCTATAACGGAAGATCGCTGAATTATACTTGTGAGTCGCGAAGGTGATATCTAGTCTGATATGGGTTCTATTTCGCCTTGCGGTTTTCTTATCCGGAGATGGTTGGGTGCACAAGTTGGGCTCATGAGGAGCCGGAGATTGATCATACAATTTTCTTGATATGGGGAAACCGGTTTGACAATGACGCCACTTCGCAAGGGAAGTAAAGGTTTGTTGAGGGATCCATGATTTTCGTCAAGGTCCGGAGATGGTCGGGTGAAAATGTTGGGTTCGCATACCGGAAATTTGGACTATAAGATTTCCACGATATAGAGTAGCAGCGCAATGCGCCATGATTGCGACGGAAGGTCGCCCACTGGAGGTCAGCAAGTGAGTCACGAAGCCTATATCGCGATCGAAGTGTCATCGAAGAACAAAAGGTATGTTTGAGCTTGAAAATTCTGTCGAAAGTTCGGAGATGATCAGGTGAAAGCACTTTGGTTGAGAACATCGGGGCTACCGGGGGGCACTCCTCAGCATTTCATGTCGTACGGCCTCGGCTCCGAATATCACTTTGGGTAAGTGGACTGATGGAGTTTGTTCAGAAACACAAAACGTCTTACCTTACCCTTCGAGACACTGAGTTGAGGATCAGGGAAACACGATCTGTTTGAGACTTTGAGGCGACCTAGCACAATCGGGGGCGCTGTATTTCATAATGATGATGATAATGACAATGAGATGATGGCATTTGGAGAGAAAGCGCTCATCAACTATGCGTTCAGCCGAGAAGAAGATTTGGTGAAGCACCAATGGTGTTAATCCTCGCTGAAACCGTGCTCCAGCCGATGAGGTGATATCGGTTTGACAGATGTGTCTCTGTATCCTATCTTAACAAAACAGCGTATTGTGTGTTTCTTCTTCTCTCCACTCTTCATTCATTCACGCACGCACACGCAGTCGCATTGGATGACTGGTCGCACCGCATTGCCAAAGAAGAGGTAGCCGAGATGTGGTGAAACAAGGGGATGTGTGGTCGTGTAGGCTAGGTTTCGTGGTGGCGTCTGCCGCTTAAGCCCGCCAAGCTCGCAGTTCAGGGGGGTGATGTTCAAATCGGTTAGATTCACGGCGTCACTGTCTCACTAAGAGGGCGGGTAGGAAGCCTGTCCGTGGTTTCTAGAAGGGCGGGAGAAGATTAGGGCGGGTAGCATAGCCGATAGGTTGCAACGCGTTCCTCGCGGAGATGAGATGTTGAAGAGTTTTTCATGGTGACATAGTTATGGTCAGTTAACAGCGTTCAGACGACGACATTCAGCATTCAGGCTCGAACGCCAAGGGCCGAGACTGTTGACTAGAGAAACTCGGAAGATCAGCAGCATATTCAAACAAAAATAGTGCAGTGTAGGGACAGGCATAGATCCATGAAACCAGCAACTGATCCGAGCAAGCATGTAGCTTCCATACGGATGGAGAGCTGCGAATGGTTTCCAATCACATCTCTTCGATCTTTCGATGACTGTGTGCGGTGGAGTTTTGCTGAGCATCCAGACTCCGAAAGATCCACTGTCTTGAGGGCGAAGTGCAGCCCAAGCTTCTCGTGATGTTCCGTTTGGGGCTTGCTGCCCTGTGGGGGGGAGGTTGCCATGGGTTTCCACTTGGTCATGAAAATGGTATGGCGGCTGCTGGTCGGGTCCATGCCTTTGTGAATTTGGTTGCAAATTGGGAATACGGGGATTCCCACTTGGGGTTGTCGATGCCTGAAAGACTGAAGTTCTCAATTTGCGCACCCATGTTTTCCGTCACTGAAACAGCCAAGAAGGGTCGAGGGGCCCTTCAGGCTCCAAATCTCCGGATCCACTGAGTGGCCTGTGTGTCAGTCCCAGCAATGCGCGTATGGGTACAGCGCACGTGACTTGGTCAGGAACCGCTGCCAATGTTTGGTGGAGATCTGCCGGCAGCCCTGGCAGAGAGTGGGGTTTTTGTTTCACAGCCGACGACAGAACACGACGGGTTTCCTCTTTGACTTTCTTCAGTTTCTCTTTGCCAATTCACGCCAATGCGGATTCTGTGCTCACCTATCCCATCCACCCACCCTCTTTGTTGTGTACGTACCATCCCACGAAGCTGAGATGGAACGGCCGAATGCGACCATCAAAAGCACCGGTGCTACATATAACGGGATAGCACTACGGACAACACCGAGAAATCAGGAAGTCGGGAACCGGAGATGATGGACCAGTGTGGAGGACGATCTCCCATCCAGGTACACACTATGGACCAGGGCATGACAGCTTCAAACAGGGGCACGACAATGGGCGGACGACGTGGAGACTTGGAAGGGTCAAGGGCCCGGATGCCGGGATGCGGAAAGCAGAAATTGGAATTTCCATAAAAGCACTGGGAAAAGAAGGAGAGACGGGGCAAGAGAGTTCACATAAACAGTCGTCATCATCGACACAGACCTTAAACCTTTAAACGCCAACTCCCCCACACAAACATCCACATCCCCTTTTCCTCCTTTCGGTCTAGATTTTTCATCATACAAGTTTCATCATACACTTTTCTTTTTCACTTCCTTAGATTATCTCCTATTTCATCTTAATTGTCCTGACCCCATGCCATTCGTTTGATCTCAAGGGGCTCTCCTACTCGGTCTTTTCCCAAAGAATTTCCATATCATCCACCACCCGGTCCAACTCCCACGATAAGTACCATCTGCGGATTCCAGCAACAACATCTGGACGTACACTGGACAGGACCATTGTGTCGACGGCTATTTCACATTTCCCTATCTGGAGGATTCGAGTGAAATTGGTCACCACTTCCCCCGGATTCCGACATATATCCGTCTCGTCTCTTCCCTCCCGGTTCCTGTGGGTACCACCTCTCTTGGACTACTAGGTATTCCACACATGGCGACAATTCAGCCGCCTCGAAGCAGTCTCCCGGCTGGGGCTGAGCCTCCAGCACCCCCTTCAGCCAGACTAGACTCTTCCGACTCTCACACCATCACATCCACAATGGCCGGCGACGACGGTCAGATAGACCCTGCCCAGCGACTACCGGACCAACAACACTTCAATGGCAGCACCGAGAAGCCCCGGCTGCCACGGTTATCCATCGAGACCCTTCCTGAGCTGGACGCGATCCCCACGCTCATGTCGCCTCGTCACAACACCATGAACCCCTTCCGGCGGGTACACAACCCTCTAGAGATCGATGACTACTTTGTATGTCTCACCATATTCACCCCTCCCTTATTCACTTCTCGGAGCACTGCTAACATGATCCTTCCACGATCCCAGACTGGCCCCCGAGACACCCAGAAGCACTCAAAATGGCCTCTCTTCATGCAGATGCACGGCAGTATCCTGCCCAAGATGATGCTACCACTCCTCGGAGTCGGTGCCTGGACCACTATGCTCACTGTGATCAACTTCAAAGTGACAAACTGTGCGTTGCAACTGTCCCCTTTGCCTATCCTGTCTCGATCCCAAGCGGAAGCTAACATTCCGTCCCCAGTGGGTATCCACAACATCCTTCTGACGGTCCTCGGTTTTGTGGTTGGTATGGGTCTGTCTTTCCGCAGCTCTACTGCATACGAGCGCTATTCAGAGGGTCGCCGTTACTGGGCTTCGTTGCTTCTGGCGTGTCAGACTCTTGGTCGTGTCTACTGGGTGCATGCCAAAGAGCGGGAAGGCGAGCTAGGGAAGAAGGATGTTTTGGCCAAGCTGTAAGTCGTCAAAAGTATCTCCGATCCGCAAGTTTCATTGCTAACGTGTTCCCAGAACTGTGCTGAACCTCCTGGTCGCTTTCTCTGTGGCTCTCAAGCACCGCCTTCGCTTTGAGCCTTACACCTGCTACGATGACATCTCCCACCTCGTGGCTCACCTTGACACCTTTGCCCAGCGCGCCACCGAGGAGGAGCCGGATAAGACCCTCAAGTCCCTCCAACCACCCGGCTTCTTCAAGGCAGTTGGCGAGTACATTGGCGTTAGCTTCGCCGCCTCCAACCCGCGCAAGGTGATTAAGAAGGCATCTCGCCCGCTTGGCAACCTCCCCCTCGAAATCCTTTGTTACCTCGCCACCTACACGGACGAGCTGATCGCCAACGGTCAGCTGCCCGTGCCCATGCAGCAAACGCTTGCTTACAACAACATGGCAATCCTGAACGACGTCCTGGTGGGCACCGACCGTGTGCTGTCCACCCCGCTCCCCATCGCCTACGCCATCGCCATTGCGCAAATCACCTGGGTCTACATCCTCCTGCTTCCCTTCCAGCTGCTGCCCACGCTCAACTGGATCACGATTCCGGCCACCATCGCAGCGGCCTACATCATTCTGGGCCTGCTCATGATTGGCAGGGAGATTGAGAACCCGTTTGGTCGGGACGTCAACGACTTGCCGCTGGAATCGTACTGCGCGCAGGTTGCCGAGGATATGGACATCATTGCCTGCCAGAAGAAGAGGACGACGAATGCCGACTGGATTGAGAATATCGACAACAAGCCGCTGTGGCCGCTGTCGAACTCGGGCTGGCAGGTCTGGATGAACCGCGGAGAGGACATGATTCGCGAGGCGGTCCACCAGAAGCTGGAGAGCAACTTTGAGACGAGAAAGGAGTTGGACAAGTTGCAGAGCGAGATGAGCCTGATGGACAAGGTGAGGAGGATGAGCAAGGCGACGGGATGCAATGTATGACTTGATTTTGGCAGCGAGTTGTCTGAGTTGGTGGTGTTGTTGAGAAGGGAAGCGAGCGAGAGTGAATTTTTCAAATTGTCAAAAAGGGAAGCAAGCGGGTTGTTGTTATTATTGTTGGACTTTCGTTTTTGTTTCCTTTCTTTTGTCTTTTGTCATTTCTTGTTTTTTTCTTCGTTTCCGGCGTACATGACTTGGCCGGACTTGGTTTGGGATCTCTTTTTACATTCATGGGTAATGGATCGGTCTTCAAAATGGGGGCATGCAGTGCGGTCTTCCCACGGTTATCAAAAAAGGTTGGGATGGCTGCGGTGTCTTCAAAAGTTGGATGATCTGCTTTTTGGTTCACTTGATCCGATAGAGTCGGATGGCAACACATGGCATGCGTAGAATGATGGAGGAAACAAAGGCATGCAGACATCTATCTGTCTATGATACAGATTTCTTTTGATTTTTTTTCTTGTTCTTTTTCATTGGATACCACAGCTTGGAGAGATACCCCAGGCTTTAAAGTTTTTAGATACCTATTGAAGGGATAATTAAGCGGAGGAGATATGATTTGGTACAGATACAGAGAGACTCAACTCAAAATGCAAAAAAAAAAAAAAACCATCTACTCTCTCATCATTTATCATTCTATCGTATGTCCTGATAATTTCTGCCATGTGATATCATGCCTCATAAATTCGTAACGCTCGATGCAACCATAACAAAGTCGTGACAAGGAAAAACAAAACAAAACGTTAGCTCAGAGAAAAGAAACGTACTACCTCGTAACATCCCTCACATCCCCATCTTCCGCATACTCCCCAATCGAGTGTTTCTCCCCCACATGATCCACCAGACTTTCCTCCCTCTTACAAACCGTATCCCTCTCCCGATACTTTGAGCACAGATAACACGCAAACCCGCCCCCTCCCCGATGACACTTGACGAAAAACCTCGTCGTCAACAGATAACTCCTGTACTCCACATCTTCTTGACCCGTCCGCTCGTTGTGCGTCACGACTTCCTTATCGACCCTCCACGGTCCCCGCTGCACGACTTCGACGGGGTCGAACAAGTGCGCGTGGCAGTCGGGGCAGACGCCCGAGGAGGCCAGTGAGGAGTCCAGTGGTTGCCCGGATTGTTGCAGGTAGGTGGCGTATTGGCAGTAGATGGAGTTGTGGTAGGTCAGTTGCTTGGGGATTCCATTTGATGAGTGCAGGGAAGGGGAGCGCGAGTGGGAGTGAGACTGGGAGTGGGAGTGGGAGTGGTGCGAGTGGGCGACGGAGCCTCCAGTGCCGCGGGTGCCGCGGGCGCGAGTGTGGGTGGTGGTGGGGCGGTAGGAGGTGTCGTAGTCGCTGGTGTTGTAGTAGTCTCGGAGGGAAGGGGTCGAGGAGGTGCGCCGGACAGGAGCGATGGGGCGGCTTTGGCTTCGGTTGGAACGGTAGGATGGGGCTGGACCGGGTCCTGGAGCGGGAAGAGCCCGGTCTATGGGGGCGGATTGGAGAAGACGCTGGTACTGGTCGCGGAGAGCGCGCATGCTGCCTTCCCGGGCAAACTCTGAGGCGTTGTAGAGCTTGCGCATGTCTGGGGGCTCGCCGGTGTAGAGGGCTTCTTCAAGCATTTTGATGACGGTGCCTTGGAGGGTGATGATTTGGCCTTGAAGTTGGGTTTGGGCGAGCACTTGATGATGATGTCAGTACGACTGTATCTTCTTGCTGAAATTGAAGGTCATAAAGAAGATGTGAAAGCTTACAGTCACCCTGAGCAAACTGAGGCCCCATTCTCGAGTAAAGCTGATCATACTGCCCTTGAACCAACGGACCGCCACGCCGAAGGGAGTCTCTTAGATCTTCTTCGTCTCCCTCCCTTTGGTTTCTATTTCGAGAATTCTGGCGCTCCTCGACCTCGGACTTGCTCTTCACAGCCTCATCCAGTCGCTGTTCCAGCTCCTTGATCCTTCGGTTTTGGCCCCTGTCCATCTTGCGCTGTCTCCGTTGCCTTCTGGCTTCCCCAACCCGATCGAACAGGTTTACGCCGGTGGTGAAGGTGCCGGCAATGGTAGATATGAGGGTTGCGAGGATGAAGCTTTGCTTGATCCTCCTATCGTCGATTGCTCCTGCAGCCTCCATCTTGCTGAAGTTGTTGTGGTGGTGGTGTCGGTTGTTTGAGGTTGGGTGACGGTTTGGGAAAGAATGCGCTCGTAGGTAGAGAGCTCACAAAGAGGTTATGAGATATTTAAGAGATATCGTCGTGGGTTGGGGTTCAACTTGAGGGATCTTCCTTTTGCGAGCTTGGGTACCAGTCAAGTAAGCTTCCTTGGCGCTCTTGAGACGTCTTGAGAGTCCCGAGAGGCTTTTAGAGTTGCCGTGACATGAAAGTCTCGCAAGATCTGCAGGTCGAGGCATCATAGTGAAGGTGAGGGAGGATATCGGCATGGGATCAAGCTTTAACAAAACTTAATTGGGTTTCTATCCAATAGTTCCTGTGTGCTGGCATGCACAGCTGCGTAATGGTGCCTTCGGGTTACTTACTCTATGGAGCTTTCTCACGAGACGTTTGGTGAGAAAACGGGTGTTCGTTCGACTTACAGCGATGTGAGCCAAGGAAAAGATGCCGTTCCTGAGCGCAAAGACAGCGGTGAGTGGTCCAGTGACGTCAGACCCGCCGGGGCTTCTTCGGCACTCCAATAGCGTACTATGACACTACATATCGACAACACCATCTAAATTCCAGTGATCCCCTTCCGCGTCTAAATCATCGTCGGTTGGGCTTGATTGAAATGAACCTTCATTTTCGGGCGATTGGAAGGATTTCTTTCTTTTGATATTCCCTGTAATCTTTAGGTACTGCCGAGAACCAATCGATCTTTCCGATTGTGTGCATAAAGGGTCCCGTCCTTCTTGCGCTGTCACTTGATGCCTTACAAAACACCGCTCTTTAAACGCTTTCCCGTATCCAGGTCCGCAAAGCGCTGCATCATTCGAAATGGTACCTACCTATATTTATTTCCTGCCGCGCTGTGGTGATCACCAGCGTTTGTCAATCACGGCCATCGGCATCTAATGACGCCCATCAAAATGTTAGTACCGGATCTTGTGGAGTCTGTTCGCCGGGCGGGGGTAAGCCTTGTTAATGAAGTCGGTTCCGGTTGTGATACGAGCAATAAATAAGATATCTTCACGATGGCTTCATCTGAGACAGAATACACAGTCCACAAGGCCTCCTAAGGCTTCTTGATTGATTAATAATGACATCTGATGGCACACACCGAACAAGACACCATCACCCCCCTCAACAATGACTCTCTCCCGCACTAACACTTACAACCCCGCGCCCCCGTTCCTATCACCGAATGTAACGCCCGAGCGAGCTCCAACTCCATTGTAACATTGGATTCCCTCCCCAGCAACCCACCCGTCATTGAGGGCAGCGTCGTCATTGTCAGCTTACGCAAGCCACGGTGTAGCACAGGCTCCAGAATGTGATGGCGTTAATGGAGATGCGATAAACACTCAAGAACCAGCTTGTAAAAAAGATGATCGAGTAGTTGTTTGCTCGTGATGGGAAAGGACTTGGGTTGGTCTCGGGCGGATATGCGCGTCGCTCACTGAAGGGTTTCGTAACGGCAGGCTTGAGTCGGGTGCCTCTCTAGAACCCCGACCTGCATTCTACAATTTTTGGTCTCTATCCCAGAGAGGCAGCAAACATGGACCTTCACGACCAGACACAAACTTCAAACGAGACAGAGCATCCGCTGGATATGAAACTCAACACCAGACGGACCAAAACGAGCACGACTATATATAGCCTCTTAGGTTGATAGACGTAGAAGTTATACTACTTTCACCTCCCTTGGGATCTCCAAATGCATGCATCCTCACGCCACTTAGGACTGAGTGAATTGCAGCATCTCCGACGTCGCCGAGCACAACCGAGCTGATTTGCATGTCGGCTGAAACTTTGACACATTCACGCATAACCACCATGAGCAGTCATCGTTCGGGGTAGATCACTTGACCACCTTCAGAAGAGCTTCGCTACAGGTAGGTATTTAGACCACCTTTTCCTTGCTAACTCTTTAAGTTTTCACTTACCCCGTTGCCAAATAGCACCTCTTCATCAAGCCCGCCCCCCCCCCCCCCCGCCGCCGAGACGCCCTTCACCACCACAATCACTTTTAGCACCACAAACACTACATCTCACTATCAAAATGTCTACCGGCAACTTCAAATTCGAAAACAAGGGCCACAACTGGGTCCAAAACGACGTTTGGACCGCCGTCGACGGCTACACCATGGGCCAGCTCCACCCCTCCAGCAAGCCCAACGCCTCAGCCCTCCAAAACGCCCTTGATGCCTCTAAAGCCGCCGGCCTGCCCGACATCTCGGCCTCTCCGGCTCAGAGCAAGTTCATGGCTCTCCAGTGCCGCGTCTTGGGCGTCACACACGCCCTCGAGGTCGGCACTTTGGGCGGCTACTCGGCCATCTGGCTCGCCAGCGAGAACCCGCAAATGAAGCTTACCACTGTGGAGTTTGACCCCCACCACGTTGAGGTGGCGCGCAAGAACATTGAGTACGCGGGTTTGTCGGACAGAATCGAGGTTATTCAGGGATCAGGATTGGAGGTGTTGAACCAGCTGAAGAAGGAGATCGAAGAGGGCAAGAGGCCCAAGTTCGGCTTCTTCTTTATCGATGCCGATAAGCCAAATAACCTCAACTACTTCAACTTGGCGGTGGAAATGGCGCTGCCCAAGGCCATGATTTGCGTGGACAACGTGGTGCGCGGAGGCAGGCTGATTGATCAGAGCTTGACGGAGCCCAGGGAGACGGCGGGCAGGATTCTGGTCGAGGGAGTGGCCAAGGACACGAGGGTTGAGTCGGTGGTCATGCAGACTGTGGGCGAGAAGAGCTACGATGGATGTCTTTGGGCCATCTTGAAGACAGATGCTTGAAATACCTACCTATAATTGGGAGTTGAAGTGTACGATGTTATGAGTCATGACAGTGGTGGGGGACTTATCAAGCACTCGATTAAATAGTATGCTGCAATGAAAAGGAACCGTTACATGTCGCCTTGAAAATTCCTGAAGCTCCAAATAATGAAGTGGTCGTAGGTGGGATGAAGCAGGATGTCGTGCTCCTCAGATGTCGTATTGCCCATCCTTTTTCCCCTTGGCGCAGAGTTGTAGACGTGCTCCTTGTTTATTGTTAGTGCCACGAAAAGGGGCTTCGTTGTCAAAGTACCTCGTTGCTTGGTGCAGAGCGCAGTGCGTGTGTCACTAACAATTTTCCATCAGGCCTCGCTGCTGTGTTTCCTAAACGCTTAGGGCAGGAGTAAGGTATGATGTACCTACCTTGCTCGGTTATTGCCTGCCGTAGGGTGCGACAGGACGGAGACTGGCACACAGCTCAGAGCGGCAGGCTCCTCTCCCCAGCAGGGCACCCATGTCGCGCGCCCCCGTAGCGTCCACCATCCCCTGAAGAGCCGCCGTTCAGGTGGCACTAGTCGGGGCGCTCAACACCTAGGTACAGCACACGCAGGTACCTAGTAATGGGGTGTAGAGAGAGGTAGACGCGGGTTGCTGTTCCTGACCGCCCGCCGCCTTTGACATTGAAACTTGCCCGCCCGTGTCTGCCGTCGCCGCCCGTCGCCAACTCGACTTGCAACTCTCAATCATTACCTTCCTTCTTCTCCCCCCGACGACACCCGTCACGATGCTGTCCGGGATCCTCATCTTCAACCAAAAGGGCGAGAACCTCATCTTCCGAGCCTTCCGCAATGACTGCCGCCCACGACTGGCGGACGTGTTCCGCATCCAGGTCATCAGCAACGCCCAGGTCCGATCCCCTATCTTGACCCTCGGCAGCACCACCTTCAGCCATGTCAAGCACGAGAACATCTACCTGGTCGCCATCACCCGTAGTAACGCCAATGCCGCCCTGGTCTTCGAGTTCCTCTACCGCTTGATCCAGCTGGGTCGCGGCTACTTTGGCAAGTTTGACGAGGAGGCCGTCAAGAACAACTTTGTCCTGGTCTACGAGCTCCTGGATGGTATGTCCCACCTACGGTAGCCCCCCTTTTTGGTGTTTCTAGATGGCGGCTTGCAACTAACCTCAACTCTATGTCCGCCGCGCCCTTACAGAAATCATCGACTTTGGTTATCCCCAAAACACCGAGACCGACACTCTCAAGATGTACATCACAACCGAAGGCGTCAAGTCGGAGCGCGCCGTCGAGGACTCCGCCAAGATCACCATGCAAGCTACTGGCGCTTTATCCTGGCGCAAGGCCGATGTCAAGTACCGCAAGAACGAAGCCTTTGTCGACGTAATCGAAGATGTCAACCTGCTCATGAGCGCAACCGGCTCCGTCCTGCGCGCCGACGTCAACGGCCAGATCATCATGCGCGCCTACCTCAGCGGCACGCCCGAGTGCAAGTTCGGTCTCAACGACCGCCTCCTACTCGACCAGGACGGACTCATGAGCCTGCCCAGCGGCAACAGGATGGGGAGCAAGGCGACCAAGGCCGCGGCCGGCAGCGTCACGCTCGAAGATTGCCAATTCCACCAGTGCGTCAAGCTGGGCAAGTTTGACAGTGACCGCATCATCAGCTTCATTCCGCCCGACGGCGAGTTCGAGCTGATGAGGTACCGCGCAACCGAGAACGTCAACCTGCCGTTCAAGGTGCACGCCATTGTCAACGAGGTGGGCAAGACAAAGGTGGAATACAGCATCGGTGTGCGCGCCAACTTTGGATCCAAGTTATTTGCGACCAACGTGGTCGTCAAGATTCCCACGCCGCTCAACACGGCCAGGATCACGGAGCGCTGTACCCAGGGCAAGGCCAAGTACGAGCCGTCCGAGAACGTGATTGTGTGGAAGATTGGTCGCTTTGCTGGACAGAGCGAGTTTGTGCTGAGCGCCGAGGCCGAGCTTACGAGCATGACAAACCAGAAGGCTTGGAGCAGGCCGCCACTCAGTATGAACTTTAGCTTGCTGATGTTTACCAGCTCTGGCTTGCTGGTTCGCTATCTTAAGGTGTTCGAAAAGAGCAACTACTCGAGTGTGAAGTGGGTGAGGTATATGACAAGGGCAGGAAGCTACGAGATTAGGTAGGTTGCCGTTCTTTTCGTTTTTTTGTTCTTCTTCTCCGATTTCTTTGCTGTCTCCTTTACCGGCGCAATGCATTTCGCTAATACTTTCACAGGTTCTAAATTATTGTATAATACGTAATGGCGTGCGCCACCGACTACACACCCTATCCGGTTAATGCACGGGCCATCCTACCACCTACGGCATATAATAGCACGGCGTCTGGGCGTTACTAGTTACACGAAGGGAAGCATCAGGCGATTGATACCAGAGTAATAAAATCAACTTATACAAGGAGATGTCCCAAAGGGGGAACAAGGGTCACAACAACGTTACGACGAGCACAAAACGACGAAAAGCTCTTCGCCAGTGTATGGGACAGGCACGATAATACGTGGCACGCGTGGCAGTGAGCTATAGGACATGGGGCCGTGCGATATGGAGAGCTAAACTTCAAGCGATAGGATATGTCGCCAATCAGCTTTGTATGAAACTACCAGACCATGGGTGCTGGTGAAGGGAATGGTCTGGAACAGCACCAGGGGAATGGCTTGTCCGATGATAGAAAGAGACACGGGAAAAATGTTTTGAACTCATCTCCTGTTGTCCTGTTAATACGATCGAGCATGGCTGAAACGGGAATGTGCTTACATAGTAACAGGTCCCTCGAGAGGCCTGATACCGGTGGCCTTGGACTGGAGTTGGCCGCCTACTTAGCACCCAGGACCTTGCGAACCAACGAACTTGAACTCCGGATTTTTCTGCGCTTTTTGGTCCATCGAGCCGTGGCTCATTCTTCGCAACTCTAGAGGCACCTAGGACCAAATCTATTCGCTTGGTTTTGCCTCTCTAGGCAACGGTTTAGAAAATAGTGATTCAGTCTTACGGACACGATACAGCCCTGCCAGCTTGTCAGTGTCAGTTAGTGTTCACCATCACCGTTTCTGACTCGATAATTGCCGTCGTTCCAGCTTCCACCGTGTGACGAAAGACAGGCTGTTGTTTTGCTCCGTCTCGATCTGAGCGCTTGCGTCTCGTCGATGTGTTATCGATCAAGTGCCAACGGATATACCAAGTATGACGACGCGGAAAGGACGAAGCGTACTTGATCCCGGAGTCACCATCACAACTACTAGGACCAGACAGGTAGGTAGAAAAGGTGAGGAATGCGGCCGTCTTTCCGCAGCGTCGACAGTCTGGTTTGGCATTCCCCAAATCTTGAACTGGACCGCGTTTATTGTGCGTCGTCGTCATTGCTGAGTGTCGTGAAAGATATCAACCCCATCCGCATCTTTCTCTCATCTTTTACTCTGGGTCTCGTTCCTCCCCTTGGCCTTTTTCCCAATATCCCCTCACTTAAGAAAACAATGGGCAACGATACGTTGAGCCTCCTGTTGCCGAGGCTGTTCTTGGTTCTTTCGGCATTGGTTGCGTTGGCTGCTGCACAATCAGGGACGGATTGTAACCCCATCAAGAGTAGGTTTAGGTGGACGTTTACATGAAATACTTTCAGAACTAGACCGCTGATGTATGAGAGGGTGCCATGTCATATCACAGCCTCTGGCTGCCCTCTGGATATAGGTCTCACCAACAATCCATATGGCGTCGATTTTACCAAAGGAACAATGGACCAGGCTTCCTGGACGTCCGTAGGCGCCGGCTCCGTTATCTACACCTCCCAGGGTGCCGTCCTCACTCTCTCCAAGAAGGGAGATGCACCCACCATCTCCACAAACTGGTATATCTTCTTTGGCCGCGTCGAGGTGCTCATGCGTGCAGCTCCGGGGACGGGTATCATCAGCAGCGTGGTGCTTGGGAGCGATGACGGAGACGAGATTGACTGGGAATTGATCGGCGGCAACAACGACGAAGTGCAAACCAACTATTTTGGCAAGGGGAACGTGACCTTGTATAACCGCGGCGGGAATTCAGCAGTGCACGATGTGCAAGGAACGAGACACAACTATACGATCGACTGGCAAATTGGTCAGTTGACGTGGTACGTGGATGGAAAGACGGTTCGCACGCTCAAGGAAGAGGATGCGGTCGGAGGGCTGAACTATCCGCAGACGCCCATGAAGCTGAGAATAGGCTCGTGGGCTGGAGGTGACCCGGATAATGCGCCGGGGACAATTGCATGGGCGGGGGGTGTGACGGACTACACCAAGGGGCCGTTCACGATGTATGTTGAGAGGGTGTCGGTGACGAATCGGTATCCGGCGGCGAGCTATTCGTATGGCGACATGTCGGGAAACTGGGATAGTATTGTTCTGAAGAAGGATGACGCTGCTGATGGGAATCAGAGCAAAGAGGGCATCGTCAAGAAAGATGGGTCGAGGGGGGTTGCGTCTGCCACCAACTCCACCTCGTCGTCGTCGTCGTCGTCGTCGTCGTCGTCGTCGTCGTCATAAAGCCAGAGCAGCCCTCCCCTATACTACCTATCGTCTGCCACTATGGGAAGAGGAAATGGCTACGTCAGACGTCTGTTCAAGGTCAGGGGCGAATTGGTGTTCTTGCCTTTCATTCTTTATTTTGTCCTCTGAACTGTGATAGACAAGTCCCGGGTCAGACTATACGAAAGAGGATCAAACACGGAAGCAACCTCTTTGGCCGGTCTACAGTACTGTACCTACCTAGTGCCAACACGGTTTTGTTCACTCCTTCCATTCTAACCCGCGTCATCGGCTGTGGGTGGCACGGACCGGCGTCGGCCTCTTTACTCTTCACTTCACTTGTTGTTTTGTTTGTCGCTTTTGGGTTCTTTCCCCCACGCCAAGGCACTCGACCTTCACTTCGTTCCATCCCCGCCGCCTACTTACCATCCTTTCCTCGCTCCTCTTACATCCCCCACCCGCCTTCCTCTTCTCACGCAACCACAAGTGCACGCGCAACGTCAGAAGGCCACCTCAGCATCACGAGCTCGCCTGTACAAGGCGCATCACGGGACGTAGCGAGGTGAATAGATTCCATTTATCTCGAGTCCTTCTGGTGGTTATCAATTTTGCTAACGCGCGCGCGGCAGACTTCTTACTACACCCTCGCACCATTGTAAGGCCCAGATCGATCATAGGAGGCTTGGGGACGACCTGTAGTCCAGCGACTATTGACGGCCAGAACACTTTTCACCATCTCACAATCCCACCATCTCCCCTTCACCTACTTGTCACAATAAACACGCCTTCTCTTCTGCCTCTGTGCCGGTCAAGCGACTAGCATTACAAATCACCAGGAGTCAGACAGGGAACCTAACCCCACGGCCAACATGTCCAGCATGACGATCGATTTCACAAAGGGATTTATCGCGCTCGTCTGCGTGGTCCTTTACGTCCTCGCCTACCTGGCTCGTCTTGTTGACAACTTCAAAAAGGGTCTTGTCTGCCAAACCCCGAACCTGCCTCTGCCCCCTTTTCTCAAGGGCTCCGAGGATCTCGAGCTCTGGGACGCGTTTCTTCTCAGCTATCTCAACTTCTACGGCCTTTCAGTTCATCTCAAGGACAACGTCCGCGAGCCTCTCCTCGGACCCGCCCACGACGACTGGAAGAAGCAGAGAGCCAGAGTCAACTACATCCTGCTTAGCACCCTCACTGACCCGGATGTGATCGTCACTCTGAAGCTGTACAACTGGAACATCAGGGAGGAGGACCCCAAGGTCACGTATAATCTTGCCAAGCGCGTCTTCACCCACGGCACTGGCAATAACAACTGCGGAAAACTCTTTAGCGACTTCGTTGCTCTCAGGAGGGACCAGTGTGGCTCCATGGGTGAGTACCTTCAGCGTCTCCAGTCTCTCAGGGACCAGCTCCATGAAGAGAGCTGGAAGTTCGACCCCGAGTTTGGACTCACCACGGTCCTTGACGCTTGTGGCATGAAGGAGAACTACCCGGACTTGCATGCAAAGTTACTCGAGGAATGGACCCAGAACCGCCTCACTTGGGAGGATCTTATGAAGGATCTGAGGACGATCAACTTCCAGGAGCGCACCAAAAAGCGGTCGCTTGTTTGAGAGCTTCTTTCAAAACATTTGCACGTTATCGTCAAGACTTCACATCTTTCCCAGTCGGCAAGATATCACGAGATGTTTTGAAAGTCAATGACTGTAGCCATGTTATTACCAAAGGGTATGATCTGCTCTCCATCATGAACTTGTCGCAGATAATGAAGGACTATATGTCACATCGCAGAAACTACGTCTTCTGCCGATGTTCTCCAGTCATGGCTTACAAACATCGTTGTGGGATCTCTAGCTAGTTCTAGGGTAAATGCAATGACTCCCTTTATTTCTTTACATCTTGTCCATTGTTTTCACTCAATTAACTCCTCTCCGTGTGTTGCATCCATGGGAAGCTTTCTCCAACGGCTCACACATACTCGTCCGTCCTTAATTACTGCCAACACGTGTTTCTTTGGTTCATCCAGCATCGCCACGTCATTGAATGGGTTGACGTTGAGAATAAGCATATCGGCAGCATATCCTGGTTTGAGTTGGCCCAGAAACGACTCCTGTCCTAGCATCTTTGCCGCATTCACAGTAGCTGACTGCAAAACCTGCTTGCTCTTTAGGATGACCGACCGGATGCCAAACTCCTTTGACTGCTCTCTCGTCAAAGGTCCTAAAAGATCAGAGCCATAACACATGTTGACTCCTGCCTTTTCCGCAATTGTGAGCGACTTCAGCCCCTGCCGCAATACCTCTTCGTTTTTTCGCTGATTCTCTGGTGGTAGGAAGCCGGCATACTCATCTGATGCCATCGCATCATATGTCACTAGCGTTGGTGTTAACCATATTCCCCTCTCGGCCATGTACCGTGCCGTCGCTTCGTCAATAAGATTTCCATGTTCGATACCCTTGACACCATTGTCAACAGCATGGCGAATTGCTTTGGGCGTGTACGCATGAGCTGTCACGTAGGTTCCATAGCTCTCTGCCACATCGCAGATGGCCCGGACCTCAGCAGCCGTGAATTGCGTGTTGGTCAACCGATCCGTGGGGGAGGCAACGCCGCCTCCTACCATAATCTTGATGAAGTCCGCTCCTGTTCTCAACTGCTCTCGCGCCGCACGAATGCACTCCGGTACTCCATCACAGACCACAGCCAGTTGACCCGCTGAGCCCCCGCAGCAGCCTTCTCCTCCTCCTCCTCCTCCTCCTCCTCCTCCTCGGTTCTTGTGGTCGTGCGCGCCGCGGAGGTCACCATGGCCACCTGTCTGAGACAGAGCCCGATTACAGATGAAGAGCCGTGGCCCGGGAAAAACACCCTCTTCGATGGCCTCCTTCAAAGCAAGCGTGGCACCGCCTGTGTCACGAACGGTGGTAAATCCCCTGCTAAGCATCTGGGAGCAGACGAAGGGTTGACGAAGAAGCGAAATGGCGGGATCAGAGATAGCGGCGGTGGATGAAAGACTGAGTTCCCCTGGTACGGCACTGACGTGGACATGGCAGTCAATAAGCCCAGGGCACAGAAATTTGCCTTCAAGGTCAACTTCGATTACCGATCCCAAGTCATCTTCGCCTCGTTGATGATGAGCGAGGCTGGTAATTCTGGGATCGTTTTTCTCGATGAGCTTGATCACGCCATCTGCGATCTTGATGTTTACGTTGGAGATAATGGTTCCTTGAGCGGTATCAACGAGGTTCGCTCTTTTAAAGAGATAGGTCCTTCGTGGCGGTGGTTTCCATGGTTTGATGACGATTTCCGGGATCCCTCCAAAGGCTGAGGTCCACGTTGCTTCAGATTGACTCATCATGACAGGTATGGAAATTGCTGTCTGCCCAACAGTCGAAGAGTGATGGCGATGGAATGGTGATGACGGGATTTTCATACTCGGGCTTGACAAGAGCGTCTCAATGAGATCTTGTTCTTTGCAACTTCGAGGCTTGGAATAGGTACAGGCAAGGGCAAGAAGCGGGGTTGTAGCCGCGGTACGAGAGAGTCCCTGCATAGGCACATCTATCTGCATGAGATAGTGTTGCTGAGAGGGGTCAAGAACCAATCATGGCAGAAACTGGGCCTGAGGCCTGTGGAGTACAGAAGGATGCATTCTCGCGATGAGATATGGTGGCGACAATCACGATGCATCAGACTTCACAAGGTGACCTGACTTCACCCTACCTATTTATCTCTCTGGAGAAGCATGCCCAAAACGCTCACCAATGGATTCCGTACAACGCAAATCTAACTCTCCTGACCTGATGGGCTGGCTCATATTCCGATGCCGCACCCATTTGTAACTCCCTTCGGCATCTCCTTACGACAGCCCTCATCTATATCAATGGCAGAGTCACCCGCATCACTGCCGCGATCCATATACAGAACATGTTCACCATGTTCCTCTCTGCTGGTCGACTTCTCCTGAGGCTTCGAGGGATATGGGTGGATTGGCTCTCCGAACGAACCTCCCATACGACTTGGTCCGCCAGGAAGCTCGTAGAAGGGGGGGAAATTATCCGGCACCAGCCGTGGCTGGAGAAGAGGCAATTTCTCGCCACCATACGTCGACTCCCCGTAGCCGTTGAATCTGACCTTCCAGGTAGTTGGGAAGGGAATCATCTCGTCCCACTCAGGGGTCATGTACGTGTCCGTTGCAGGGCATTGCAGTCTGTCGAGGTGGTACGTCTCCTTCAGCTTGTCGGCCATCGTCAAGTCGTCGGCTTCGTCGGCCTCTGCAATCTTGGCCCTTACTTGGGTCTTGATATGTTTGATACGTTGTGGTGCCATGAAGTTAGTATAAGTCGCGTATGACGAGTCGAGTCCGATTTTCTTCAAATGGCCTTGGGTGTCGTTGCCTCGTCTGAGGTCCTTGAGCTGGGCTAGGACTTTGATCATGGCGGTCAGACTGTTTTCAGCGAGGTTTTTGGGGTGGTATTCAGTGAACCTCTCGGTGAAGCTGGTGTGGTAGGTTGGCACATCGTCCTTATACTCCTGATCACCGGGGTTCTAACGAGAAGAGGTTTGATTATTAGTATAACGGTTGTCCTGGGTTTTCGTGGTTAGGGGACTCACAATGTCACAAATGATTAGCTGATCTTTCTCCACGGTCAACACAGGCTCACTCCCCTTCACTACGCAAGTTATGCGCGCCTTGCGTAGGATGGGTAGCTTCATGCTCTCCCGTTGCGCTTTCAAGACGATCTTCTTGATATCGTCAAAGGTATTGGTCGACACATCCGGAAGAAACTCGGCACACGCGAGACGTTGGACATCACGCCAGTTGCAACTCTTATTTTCTGTAACTCCTGATGAAGGATTTGGTTCCTTGGCTGCCAGCGTGTATAGTCCGTTGATGAACGAATCCAGAACCGAAGTGAAGGCAAGAACCGAGGTATACGAGCTGTCGAGAGCAAGGAGCAACAAAATCGCCGCCACTCTACCAGTGTCGCCCTTCTGTTGTTGCAAGAGCTGTTGAGAAACTTCCAAACCGAGCTCGCTCATTGGGTTGTTGTTGTCGCCGGCTGCAGATCTCCAGAGCCATGATCCAACACTCTGGAGCGCCCGTGTGAGACGGAACTTCTTCACTTCGGCAACGTTCCCCTCGTTGAGTGTCAGGTCGAAGAGGAAGCTCATTGAGTCTTTGAACATCTTGCGCCGTTTTGGAAGCTTGGTCTCGTCGGCGTTGTACGAAAAGTAGAGATGGCAGTTGGTGATATGCTGGTAAATCTCGTTCTCTGAGTACTTCGCATGCAGGTTCTTCTCCGACTTTACGAGATGTCCGAATCCAAGAAAGTCAGCAACATACCGAGTGACAACGGGGACGGCAAAGTCTCTAGTGACATCGAGCTGATAGATCGGATCGACTTCCGAATTTCTTTGTCCCGGTTTCATCACGACAGATTCACGCCTGATGATATCTCTCATGAGGTCGGTGAAGTATGTCATCAAGTCGTCGGTATCAGTATCAATCTCTTTCCGGTGTTCGCCATGTGACTTTCTACCATCGGCCGTGTCTTCTTGTTCGCGCACAGCCAGAACCTCGGCGACCTTGGCGGGGAGAATCTCGGGCTCCAGACGGACTGGATGAACAATGTTGTCTGTATCGTTGAGGACTTCCATGATTTGACGAGGATCAGTGAGAATTTTGGGCTGGACAGGCTTGCGAGGATTTGAGGCTGAAGTGTCGAACGTCTGCGTGACCGTTGCTGGTCCGGACCAGTTCCGTTCAGACTTCTCCACAGTAGGTTTGATGGCAAAGTCTTTGTCGTAGCCCTGCGCCGTTGCGTACTCGGCATTCTTCTGGGCTGTGTAGAAGGGATGGAAGAAGCGGACCGACGTGCTGGGGAACCACTCCGGGAACGATCGTTGCAGAAGTCGATGGAATACAGAGCTCTTGAGCACATCGTTATCTGGGGTTACCTCCTTCATACCCCAGGAGGTGAGCGAGTTCGTGTTCCAATCAAGGGTGTAAAACCGATCCGACCGCACGAGAGTGATAGCATCGGAGAAGATGGCGGCCCATAACGCCGAATCAACGTCACTTGGCCCTGGATCTGCACTTTGGCTCGCGTCCGACTCGCAAAAGACACCAGGATAAAACTCGATCTTGTCTGGGTGCTCATAAAGGTCCCGAAGTGCATTCTGAACCTCAACACAGCCTGAGACACTCTCAAACGTTGTGTGACGCTTCATCCCGAAAAACTCACGGAAGTCGTTCAGCGTTCCAACTCCCCACTTGCGCGCCTGGAGGATACCCATGACCTCGACGGCTTTCAGAGATCGAGGTACGTTCCTGGGGCCGAAATTCGCTATTCCAGCCCATGTTAGCATTAATCTAGCAAACAGAATTGACGGTTTGTGCACTTACAGATTGGCTCGTCCATCACCTTGGTGAGGTGTTCTACCATTTGCTCATCATTGAAGAGCTTGGTGATGGGGTCACGCTTGAAGGCCATCTTCTTCCTGGCTTCGTCTTCGTCCTTGTTTTTGAGTCCAAACTCAATATCACAAGGTTTGACGGGAGGATCATTCTTTCTCCGCTCCCGCGCCTGGCCCATCTCCATGAGGAACTCCTGTAATCCCATTTCCTTTGGGTTCCAGTCCGACCTGGAATGCTTCTCAAAGTACTCCTCCAGATAGTTCTCAAGGTATTCCTCGTCGCCCCGCGAGATGGCGCAGTGGAACCGATAGAGCAGGTTGAACTCAACCGTTACCTGGTTGCCCAGGCCCCGCGATACCTCCTTGGCCTCCGATTGATTCACTCTCGGATCAAGGGTGAAGTTCGTGTCGTACTGGTGGAAGCCCATCAATGCCCTGAGGTAGTCGTGAACGGAGACCTGGATGTAAAGGCCGCATGTGATTAGTCGAGCGGTGTGGAAAAGGTCGTCGTCCAGCTTCTTCCAGGCTGCGTCGTAGCTGTCCTTGAAGGCTTGGACTTGCTTTTCGTCTGGCTGGACCTTATTGATGAAGACATCGAGGGCATTCTCCGCATCTTGGTACTCCTTGGTGCGAATCCGACCGTTGCTCTCAAATACCTTGTTGGCATCTATGAATCTCTTCAGGATTTCCTGGTTGTCGATGTTCTCCAACAGCCTATCTTTGTCAAAGTATTTCGCTGCTGCGATGAACTTGGCCTCCCGGTATTCTCTGGGGACTGAAAAGCGGCCGTTTTCGTTGATGCGCCGAAGTTGTGTTGCTGCGTAGTTGTGGTACCGGTTGTACATGACCAGCATAATACAGACTCCCGGCGGTTGACGAAGCAGTCGGTCCTCTGCAAAGGTGTCTGGCTTGAGCAAACCAAGGCCATACGTTTCGTCACGAACCTTGCGCTGCATCTCCTCTGTGAAGCCGTACAGTGGCGACAGATCGAGGTATGACGACGTATCAGAAATGTTCTTGTCGTTGTCATTGGTGCGGAAGAGATCGTGGATGATGATGGTGGCATGGTATATGAGCATGCTGGACAAGCCTGATTGACTTGGACGGCCATTTTCCTCTCTTGCCATTAATTGGTCGAAAAGGTCTCCTGGATCTGGCAAGGCTCCGAGGGGATGAGTCTTCGCAGGTACGGTTTTGGCGTAAGGAGCTCCGGCTTGGCCGAGGTGTGGGTTGATGGCGCTGTTGAACTTGCCATCGGCGGTCCGGTACTTAAAAGCATCGCCCAAGTAACTCAAGGGTGGGTGCAGCATGCGGTCGTACTTGATCTTGACCTGCTTTTCGATGATATCGGCCCTGGCTACACTGTTGTTCGACACGGCTGCCAGCAACGATGCACCAGCTTTGATGTCGAGGCGACGTTCTTTGAGATAGTTGACCAAGACTGCCACAATGCTGGGTACGTTCTTGAGCTCCAGGATGCTCTTTAGGTCGTCCAAAAGCCCGACCTTAGAAACAACTTTATTCTGCAGCGAATTAGTTTCCAGGCCACAAAGGCTGGTGTACCCTGAACTCACCCCAATGAGTGTATCGCCGTGAAACCCGGCCAAATACTTTTGCGTGCTCAATGCCTCGTTCAAACTCTCCAGTCGAGCACTGTCAGAGTCTTGGATGGCATGCCCCCACAGAGGACGTTGCACATCGGACGAAGACATGATGCTCTTGGTGTGCAAGATCCAGTTGGAATACAAGCGACTTTGGGCGGCCGGAGTGAAGCTGAGAGCAAGAAACGACAGGTTCGTGAAAGTCTCCCTGTTCAGCTACATCAGAGACTAACCGAGTGGAGGATGAGCCAAGGTTTTAAAGGCTGCAAGTCCGTCCTGATCAGGCTGAGGAGTTGTTTGTTGACTTTTAAAATACCTAGCGTCGCAGATACGACATGACATCGAAAGCCCCGTCCCACGAAGGCCACCCAGAAGTACATCTACAACATATTCATCGTTAAAGGTATGCTTGTACCCTTATCGTATCAGGCTATCAACACCCTTTTCGGATATTCAAGTCTGCATTTCCGTGGCGCCAACAATCTCATGGCTACCTAATTATCCATTGGCTTGGTGTGCAGGACAGTTCCGGTCTCAATTTTCGATAACTCGCGAACAAGCCAATTAACTGAACAATGTAACACTCCTGCATTCAATGCAGGTCGCCGATACTCTGCACAGCCCACAGTGTTGTTGTGTAAGCATTGAGGAAATTGGGTTAGCAGCGCGTACCCTGTACCTGCTTGATCTTTCTCGGACTTGGTTGGAATAATAGGCTGCAGGTAAGGGGCGCAAATTGACGACAAGCTGAAGTTGACAAGGCCGTCGAGGCCGGCCGTAGGTGGCGACAGCTTGACTCTTCATGCGCCACGAAATTCAGGTATGTACGCCTAATCACTTGTCAATTACACGCGATTCTGAGTGTGAATGAGTACAATAGATAATATTTTGTGTAAATGCCTTACCGAATGCCAGGAGACGTCCTTGATCAACTCCTTTCAGTGCTATGGAGCCACGGGATGGTCCCGGATGGCCTGTTGTTCTCCTCGAGAAACCCCAAGACCTGTGCGTTCACGTTGGCCGGTGCGAGAAACGCTCGATAGATCCATTTAAGTCCTCCAGTCCGTGGCAGAATATGGCGGTCTGTAAACCAGTCATACCAATGGTTCCAGGCCTCTGTCCGAGTGAACATTTCTGATGCTTTTACAGCTTGCTGGACCACCGGGTCTCTGTCTCTTTGGTATAAGCCAAAAGCGGCTTCGATCTTGCCTTGACTGATTGGCGCATCGAGATCGGTTTCGTCTTCCATCAGTGTCCAGAGCTTATTGGTGAGCACAACCACGTCTTGCACTCCCGTGTTCCACCCTTGGCCCGTGTTATAAGTCTGCTTGTTAACAGCATCTCCGACCAGGACAATGCGGCCATGGTGAAAGTGGTGAATCAGACCTTTATGGAGGTCAGTCAGATAGCAAGATGTTTGCGCTTGGTAAAGGTCGTTGAGTCTAAGCGTGGATGTGCAATGGGCATGGCCAAGTTCTTCCATGAAGCTCTTCATGTCCTGCTCGGTGTACCGTCGTCGTTCCCGCGTTGGCTCGGGCAGTTTCTGGCTAAACATGAACCATGTCTTCTCGGAGCCGGCGAGCAGGAGCGACGAAATTCCGCTCCCATGCATATGCTACTCATCGCCGGGTTTGATTCCTGGTGGCGGGCTGACTGTGTGGCCAAACACGCACCGGTACGTCGCGACAAACGGCTTCTCCTCGTTCAGGGCGGCCTTTGACGACTCTTGTAGTGCGATACGACGCATGCAGTCGCGCACTTTGCTGTGGGCTCCGTCCGCCCCGACCACAATGCTGCCTCTCTCTACGCTTCCGTCGGTACACCAGACCACGACCCCATCCTCAGTCATCTCGATAGTTGTCACGTCTTTTCTGGGAAAAAGATGCTGTCTGATCTCATCAGGAAGAGCACCATACAGCAGCTGCATCAACTCGGGTCGATGCACCATAACCCATCCTGTTCCATGGCTACATCATCACTCGATGTTAGCTGTATCTGCCCAGGAGAATTTCAGGCTGAACGCTTCCGGTGCCTTACAATTCAGAGCACCAACCAAGTGTGTCAAGAGTCGAAAATGGGCGCCCGTCACTCGTCACCACCGTCCCGGGGCGCATGTGCGTTCCACTTGCCTCCACCGCCTCAAGAAGCCCGAGCTGAGCCAAGAGCCTCAAAGTGTTCGCCATGATGGCGATTCCGGCACCTCCTGCTTCGAATACAGCAAGGGCATTTCTACGTTCGAGCAGTACGAAATTGATGCCAGCTCGATAGAAGGTATGCGCTGCCATCAGTCCAACTGGACCACCGCCAATAATGATGGCACGGAGGCGATTTGAGGGTGTCATTGCAGGATTGTCAAGCGGGCGAAAGTTATGAATGTGAGATCTAACAGCATATACTGCACGAAATGGGTTGGGCGGCTTTATACTCGACAGGATGTTTGATATCGATCGACCAGGTGACCAGGTTGACCCGATCTGGGTCGCCGGCCATGCTTCACAAGCGTGCGAGTCTGGGCGCCAGATCCGATGTGCCTTGAGAAGTTCATATCAGTTGCGTTGGATTGAAGAGGCTGTACGACGCTGACTGCAGAATCATAGTTGCAGCACAGCAGGCACATGCCATACTTCTCATAATGTAGAGGTATTGTAAGAAGGGGTGTGTCCTATTCGCGCAGTCGGGGCCGCTGTCGGTACAAGCCTACCATTATCTTTCGATTTCTAGCATTCTATAGTCCTTCGTTTGTGATTATAGATTATATTGCGTGGATAGTTCCCGACATTATCAATGGACGACAAGATAAGGACAACTGGCAACAAGTCGTACGTCAAACACTTATTAGCCTTATAAAGACACAAAGAACCAAATGTTTTCATCTTCGGCCTCATGGCGCAACGGTAGCGCGTTCGACTCCAGATCGAAAGGTTATCCGTTCAAATCGGGTTGGGGTCAACTAATTTAAATTTTATTTTTATTCTTTACTAATCAAACGCTTAATATTCTAAGGAGTTAACTTGCCGACACCTACTAAGAATTTATAAGTACGTACTTGGTAAATATAGTAACTAATATATAAATTATATAAATTATAATATTTTATATATAACAATTAGAATTTTTAATATATTTAAATAGATTTATATAGTAATCCCCTACAAATTTTTATTTCTAGTAAGTAACCTAATATAATAGTACTAATTTAATAACATTTTAGTAGTATAAAATTTTTTAAAATAATTTGTATTATAGTATATTATATTTTAAATGAGAACCTTTATTCGCGCGGAGAACAAACTCCATTCGCATAGGGATCTACCTTTTTAGCTATATAAAACCTTAACCCTCTCAACCCCCAATATTTCAAATGTATTCTTTTATAGATTTTACTTAGTAAATTTAAGTATTATATCCTTTTATACTATATTAAGCCTAGACTCTAGACTATAATTAGTATATTTATTAAATTAAATTAATAATATACTTTATAATATACTTTATAAGGAGGAACCCTAGGTGCACCCACCCATTTCCCTACGCACACCCACCTACCCCAATTGACGGCTGATATGTAAAATATGTAATTTTAGCTGTAAAAATCGGAATTTGTAATGTCTGAAGGAAGCCTAATATAGGAAACGCTCTAAAAATAAATCTAATGATCCTTTTATAGTATTGAAGAGTTGTATTATATTGTAGTCTACTCAAATACTGACGTCTGATAATTTAGAGAGCTTGTTAGAGGAGCCGGTTAATAATATTTCGACTGCCTCTATTATGGGGCTAGCGCCTAGGATCAAAGACTCGGCTTTACTAAGTCTACTAAGCCGGGTGGGCCGTATCGATAAGGATGCGAGCCTCCTGATTAGTCGGGTCCGCATGTTTGCTTAGCCCGTGCGCCCAACTATAAAACCTTCTTTCAACTGCACCCTTCTGGTGCAGTCTTCTCTCTTACTCTCTTTATTGAATATAGCATTTCAACTACATACGACTGTTCGCTATACAATACTCTAGCAGACCCGTTATATTATATTTAACCCTCTTTTTAAATAATACTATTACTATTCTCTCATAGGCACGCCCAAAGAATCTCTTTTAATTGCTCTCATTCCTTAACAATTACCCCCTATCTACAATAATAGCGCCTACGATTCCCTAATCCTAAGACCCCTAAGAACGTTTGCGATAATTCAATATAACTCTCCAAACCATATTAAATAAATTCGCCGCTCTCAAAGCTTCGCCTACCCGAAAGGTAATTCTCCCTACCCTTAAGAAATTCTTTAGCTATAAGGAAGATTTTAAAACGTAGGTTCTTAGCGCCTAAATTAAATTCTATATAGATAGCCTCACTATTAGCGACTTAGAAGCGTAGTTTTACTATCTACTCGCCTACTTATTGCCCATTATTAAGAAACTATTCGTTACTTTCGCCGTATTGTTTTAATCTCCCTAAAAGTTTATCGAGAAGCTCAGACTTATATATAGCGACCCTAACGTAGCTAGAAGAGCTAGTTAAGAGCTCTACCGACTTCGTTAGAAGTTAGGCGAATCAATAGTAGCGTTCCTTACTTAATTTAAGGAAGTATTTTATTGTACTTGCGCTAATTCCTAGTTAGAAGTAGCTAAGGTTAGCTGATTTACTTCGGTTTTAAATAATAATTAAAAGTAACGGTTCTTAGAAAGAATTAATATATTTAAATAGTATTCGCTACTATTAGAATACTTCCGCTATTTTAATAATAACGCCTTTTTCATTTTAATACTATTAAAATACTCGGTTAACAATAATACTAATAATCCTATAGATACCTCTATTAACTATACTACTCCGTTAAGGGCAAAGGGGAATATCGATATATCCTAGAAGTAGAAGAATAAATAGAAGAAGGAGGGTAAGTATATTAACTATAGTAGTAGATTATACTAGTTTAAAAAGTACCCTCGGATTTCGAAAATAAACACAGTCTACCTACAACCCGGTAGGGGCTTAAACAGCTACAATAATAATAATTTAAAAGAGGAGGAAGACTCAGATTAAGCAAAGATTCGTTGGAGACGACCTTAATAAAACTACGGTAGAGGGAGCGCTAACCGAAATTTAAAAGGTAGAATTTGGTAGTTGGAAGAGGTAAAATAGTAATACTAAAAGCGTTAGTCCGTTTTATATTGGTAGCGTAGTAAGACCTCAAATTATACCCCTCTATTGTAGCTAGTTGGGCTAGTATCTACTATGATACGCGACCGATAGAGGGTAATAAACGTAATATTTCGTAAGCATAAGAACTACTAAGCTATTTTTACGGCAGTAAGGGTGAGGCTCCTACTAGTAGGAGAAGCAGAGCGATACAAAGTACTAGGTAATAGCCTTAATTCAGTTCGTCTCCGCTACGGATTACTAATATAGTATAGCGAAAGGTCCCCGGGTGGGCAAGGTCTAGAAATATCCCCTAATTCAATCTTAGTACCTTGGCCGGGGTATAGTTCTATAAGGGTAGTAATACCAACTCAGGTAGGGAGTAAGTAGTTATATAACGTTTATTTAGGGGCTCAAATAGAGAAATCTTTCTTTTCTAGTATTATTAAAGTGCCTATTTAGCTAAGCATTTAGGAGGGAGCGGTTGTAGGGGGATTTTGGTTATTTCCTCGTGTATTTTAGTAGAGTACTTTCTAGTACGGTGGAGCGCGCTCCCTAAGGGGGAGGAGCAGGGGGGTAATATTATAGGGCTAGTGCCTAGGATTAAAGATTTGGCTTTGCCAAGTCTACTAAGCCAGGTGGGCCGTATCGATAAGGATGCGAGCCTCCTGATTGGTCGGGTCCGCATGTTTGCCTAGCCCGTGCGCCCAACCATAAAACCTTCTTTCAACTACACCCTTCTAGTACAGTCTTCTCTCTTGCTCTCTTTGTCAAATATAGCATTTCAACCACACACGACTGCTCGCTGTGCAATACTCTGGCAGACCCGTTGCAGCCTCCTTTTTATTCGCTTCTTTTCGCCGCTATACTTTCTATATTCTCTCTTCCTAATATTAACCCAACTCTTTATCCTTATTATTATTAATTACCTTAATATAGCTTTATACCTTATTACAACTATTATAAGTATTTAAAACTTTAATATTATTATTTAATTCGTATTAGAAATAGTTGCGGTACATTAAAGTACGTATAGGAGTTATAATTTTGATTCTACTACGGGGACCCTTTACCTTTACCCTACCTTTAGCTTTCTAGGCAATTGAATTAAGTAGTAGAATAAATTTACTACTAAACAGTCTACCTTATTTAGTAGGGCGACCCTTTAGTATAATTATAATAGTTGGACGAAATCGTAGATATTTATTTATTGTATTCTAATATGGTAGTTAGTATAGGGAGGTAATAGGAGGTAAGATAAGGTGATTTATACGTCGCTAATTGAGATGTTAATATGGATGATAGTTAGTTTTAATAATTAAAATTATCTTGCCCTCTTCTTTCTTAGTATTTATTTTGTAAGTATATAATAGACTATATTAGACTCTAAATTGCTTAGTACAGGGTTTGAGAAGGGTACTGGGTGGCCTAATAATAGTAAGGCTAGTATAGTATTATTAATATTGCTAATTAAATAATTCGTATACCTAAGTAGTAATATTAAGCGGAGTATTACTAACCTAGGGACGCCTAATTTAAGTTATATGTATTTGTAATGTTACTAATGTAATAGCCTCCCTAAAATAGGTATAGAAGCGGGTAATATATTAGTTAGCGGTATAATATAAATTTATTAACCTACTACGAATAGATAGTTTATACGATTTAAGTGAACGATTATTAAATTTACTTAGTAATATAGTTCTTTACGTATAATTAAAGTAGTACCTTATATAGTAATTAACCTATTTAGTTTTATAAGGAAGTAAATTATTTGTAATTTATATAATGATGGTTTCCTGTACCTCTTTAAATTGCTAATAGAGTAGTAACTAAGCCTCTTTAAATTTCGTTATTGACGGTATATAAATTATGTATTACTATATATAAAAGAACCTAGTTCTAGTATTGGTTACTTTAATAAGGAGTGGGCCTAACCTAATTTATATTCTAGTAGTTATTTTAATTTTCTTATATATATAGTATAATTTATTAATATTATTTTAATTTTGTTAATCTATTGTCTGTTATTGTAGTCGATCTACCGCTGCCTTACTACTATTGGAATTATTATTGCCGCTATCCTCCTTACTAAATTTATTATCCTTACTTTTTCCATTATCCTTATACCTACCTTCGCTTTATTCTATACGCTTCTAATTATTCTTAAAGTATTTAATAATATTATAATTAATATACTATATATATTGTTAATATTAGACGTTGGGGAATATTCAGTTAATAGTTTTAATTAGTTGGGTATCACTATTAGTAATAATTATATCTGGTAGAGGGATTTTAAATTTATTAATAGTCTTTTTAATATATTTGATTAATTACTTAAATCCTTCATCTCTCTCGTTATTAATGACTACTTAAAAGACCGGTATTGATAACTTTTCGAGGGTAAGTATAATGCTTTATACTATTAATATATAATACCGGTTGGTTTTATATATAGTATTAAATAATAAATAATATAAGTATTACTTTTATATCCTCTTTTATTTTTTAATTAATTCAAGAGCGTAGCGTGATATATTAGGCTTATTATTCTCGTTATTATCCCTATTATTAGGATTAAAAGTAATATATTTAGCGGCGATAGACTTATTATTCTCAAATTAATAAACGAATGCTTATATATCTTAGTAGCCTCTTCTTTCTATGCGCTTTATCTGTTATTATATATTTTTTAGTTCTTTATACGTAAATAGTATTTTAGGAAATTTCACTTTAATTATTACGTAGATTTCTCGTATCCCTAGTAACTATTATTGAAGAAGGTCTTTAATGAATGTAATTTAGTTAAGTTCGAGAAATTTAATTTGAAATATAATATAGCTATTTAAATAGCGCGATAGAAGATGGCTTTAGTGGGTAAGGTTCTTTGCTTGTATGGTATAGACGTAGTTATTTTATTTGAGAGATTGGATTACTATCTGGAAAGGGTAATAAGGTGTAGTCTTTTTAGTAGTTGTACGGCGTTTTTTATACGGGTTGGATTATATTTAAGGTTGTAATTTAATATAATTATATTTTAATACTATACATTAAGGGTTTTTAATATTAGCTTTTTATATAAATGAATGGTTATTAAATATATTACTAGGCTTATATATTAGATTAAAGCGATAGCGCTAGTATATTTTAATAATATAAAGGTAGGTATCGCTAAAGTAGTTCTGGGGGGGGATTTTGAAAACTGGGTCGTTGGGAGGTATAGTCTAACTAGTGTTAGAATTAAGAGAAGTTTCGTTAGCGAAGGTAATTAATAAGATATTTAAATTGCGACGGCGATATCATATAATCGGTTGTATAGTTAAATGGGCGTTGCTAGGCATTTAAATTAATAATTAGCAATTAAAAGCGATTAAAATTACTTAAATTAAGTGAGATTACATACATTAGGGTATTGTGAGCGTGGGTGCTGGTATGTGTGTTGGTGTGCGACGTGTAAATGGCTGCAAATGAGTAGTGTAAAAGGGGTGTAAATGGCAGTGCGAAAAAGCGTGAAAGAAAATGGCTAAGTTAGAGTCGATGTTACGTGCATTGAAAAGACGAAATTTTGCGGGTAAAAACGGGATTTTCAATGTCAGGTATTATTTAGCTGCGAGCCCCACTTCCGGGTGGGTTTCTGGGTGTGCGTAGGGAAATGGGTGGGTGTACCTAGGGTTCCTCTTTATAAGGAACTTAGTACTACGGTCGTATATTGCACTCAATTACATTGCTTAATTGAATAATCTATGTATTATACTTAATTTATATTAATTTATATATTTATAAATTATTTAGTTTCTACTATATAATTAAGCACTCTTAATACTAGCGAGTTTTCTTTACTAAATTTAAGTACCAACTTGAGTATTAATTAGCGTACCTCCTCCTCTTACTATACTAGTATCATTAGTAATATAATTTCTACCCTATATGAAGCTACTTCCTCTCCCTCTTCTACCCCTTCCTTGTATAGAGCTTTGTAGGCAGCTTCGTTCCTTCTATAATAGAGTAGGGGGTTAAGAATTTATTGTATCTTCTACTTTTAATACCCTCTTAATTAAATACGTTTCGTTAGATTAGTAGCGCTATTTATATTAATACTATATAGTTGTAACTTACTTTGAATTAGCAGTTACGGGTAGGTTAGAAGCAAAACTATCCTTAATTTCATACTTGAGACGCCTATGCTTTCAGAGCTTGCCCGGCTGTTGTCGTGGGCTCCGGTAATATAGAAGATTCGTACTAAAGGTTGTAGTCTATAGGCCTACCCAACGCCACAAGCGAGGAAGGCGCGGCGTATCTGTCTATAATGGGCTAGAATGTGGAAAAAATACCCGTCTTGGCGTCCTAAAGAGGGAATCTTGGCGCCAAGCAGGATACGGTTTGAATAGCAGCTTGAAAAAGCCACTTTTTCCTTTGAAATAGCGATTCCTCCTCGGCCATCTAATACATTAAAATACACATACAACCAAAATGACGAGAAAAGAAAGGCGGTCATTTTGGTGCCGGTCGCACTGTGGTGCACGCTCTGGTCATTGATAAAAATGCAAAAGAAGTTGAAAATAAGAATTTTGGTAGTAAAGCGTCCGGGTATTGTAAATAACTAAGTCCGAAAGATAATTAAATCCTAGATTGTACCCTTAACCCTGAAGGGCCTAAGGTGTTAGGATTGTAGGCGGAAGGTAGGCTGAGGTGACTACGGTCGTGGCTATACGTAGAGGATAGCGAGTTAAGGGTTAAATTTAGAAATATATTGATAGCTACCGACTATAATAAAAAAAGCCCCGCCGAGCCTCTTTTATACTAGTACAAACTCTAATCCCACGTAATTAAATATTATAAAGTCCTATACTAGCGTACCGCCCTAGCGTAGCGCCGGATCATCCTTTCTACAAGCCCGGCTTATTATATGTCCTAATATTACTTAGCTTAACGTTTCGTTAAGCAGAGGAGGGCATCAACCACTATAATGCTTCTAAGTATAAGCTTAGTTAAACGAGATAGTACGTCGGCGTTATAGTACCGTAGTATCCCTTTCTTAGCGGTGGCCCCTTAACCTCCTAACATAAGGATGGGGTTAGGATTAGGGTTGAAAGTTGAAAACTCAAGAGAAGCGAAAAAACGAAAAAAAAAAATTAAAATTTTATCTTTATTCTTTTTTTTTCTTAGGAGGGGGGGAGGGGGGGAGGGGGGGAGGGGGGGGAAGAAGGTTAGTATCATTAGAGAGGTAGTTCAACTACTTATTTAAGATACTATTAAAGCTTGCAGCCTAAGGGTTATTATTAGTGTTATCTTTTCAAAGGTTACTTATTTAGTTCCGCTTTGAAGTTTTTTTTTTTTTTTTTAAAAAAAAAATTTCTTTTTTTACGAATTAATTTCCTAGAGCGTCTCTTTGTCTCCCCTGGACATTGGCTCCGCCCAGGGGAACTGTATTCAACTATTACTTGGAGTTCAATCAGCGTAGTTAATAAAGGAGGTATTTAAGTATTAATTAGTATAGTTAATTAGGGAGTACAAGGATTGTTTACAAAGGGTGTTAAATTATAAGAACGGCTATATAGATAATTTATATAGTTAAAAGTTATAATATTTAAAATATTCATCTTCGTTAGTAAAACCTCTAGTAAGTTACTAGTAAGAATGAAAGTCTAGCTTTAATAGTTTTAATAATAGTAGTTACGTAAGAAGGCTAGGAGGTAGAATATGTAAGTATGTATTAGGAGGTTAGAGGGCGACCGCTAGAGAAGGGATACTACGACCTTACAACGCCGGCGCACCATCTCAGCTAACTAAGCTTATATTTAGTAGTATCGCAACGGCTAGTGCCCTCCTATTCTTAACGAAGCGTCGGGCTCGTATAAAGGATAATCCAGCGCCGCGCTAGGGCAAGCCGCTGATACTAAACTCTATAATATTTAAGTACGAAGGAATAGAGTTTATATTAGTATACAAGAGGTTCAACGGAATTTAATTTATTATAGTAGGTATTTATTAATATCTTTAAATTAACCCCTAATTCGCTGTCCCCTACTTATAGCTACAACTGTATTTACCTTAATTTACTTTTCCCTTACATTCTTAATAAATTGATAATTCTTCTTCCGGGAGTTAAACAGACACTATTAAAATACACATATATAGTAGCTGGTCTATCTCCTACACTACCGAGATTACTCCTCGTCCCTTGCGTACTACAACCCCCTTAGCTACTACTACCGAAGCTATATAACCTCCTCTGCCTTTATTATAATAATCTTAATTTATTATAAAGTTTTTTAAGCGGATAATAACGAGAATTACCCACCTATACTCTTTTAAATTCACCATTTATATTTTTATATATTTAAAGCTAATAAATCTATATACAAGTAGTAATTCTTCGAATCCCGTTTCGCTATAATTAAACTCCTTCTAAACCACCTCCCTTTATATATATCTTAATAGGAGTAATTCGCCTTCGTAGGCCTTATTAAATAAAATTTAGTAGGAAATTACATTCCTATCCCCGCTACGTTCCATTATTAAAATTGCTTTTTTTATAAGTAAATTCGTATTTCTACTATACGTCCCCAATAGAAAATTGCTTTGAAACCGGAAACGCCGATTTCTGGTCGAGGAGTGCTCCAAAACGAAAATTAACAACGGCAATCAATTTAGGAAGGTTGTTTACGTCCCTTACAATATCTTACGACGAACGTAGTAACAGCATTATATTATTATTACCGATAGCTATTAATAGCGGTACTTGTAGGTTCGAAAATAGTATTTACAATCCGCTTGTAAAAATCTTAATATACAATAATCCTAAAGCCGTATTTGCTATAAAGACTTTAAATAAAATAGAGGAAGATAATAAAATATTAAAGAAGTTTATTATTAAAGCGAATAAATTTGCAGATTATAATACTATTTCGACCGAGGATTATCGTTAAGTTCGAGAATTGCTTTTCGAATTTATAAAGGTATATATAAAAAAAGAAAATTTATACAACTTGAAATTAGTAAGGTTGGAACCGACTAATTTATTATTAAGAAGGATTTTAATAATTTGAAGATGGATATTCTAAAGGAAATTAAGAAAAGCACTTAGGAGGTACTAAAGTATTAGACTAATATTATAGCGAAAGTTAGCCCGAATAAAATTAGTATTACCCTTTAATAATTACTTATTATTATCAAGAAGTTTATTCCTTCTAATTTCGAATAGTAATTTACTATTAAGGGAGTAATAATTACTATTAAATTTATAAATTGTTCGAACGAAGATACGAAGACGACCCTAATTATATATTTAAGTAAGAAGAAACCTAGTTTAGTAATTCGTATAGATATTAGAATATTAATAATTAGAGATTATATAATTATATTCAACGAGTTTATCTATAATTAGTATTAGCGAAATTAAGTATAGGTTAAAGAAATTTTCGGCCCTAATACTTTTATTATTATAAGTATTGTAGGTATACTTATTTAAGGCGTACTTTGGAATAATATTAATAATTATACTATAGTGGAAATTATTTCGAACGTAGTAAAGGAAAAAAACCTAGAAGTATCTATTATTAGAATTCGGTTATAGAAGAGAAGGGACGGAGAGAATAGAGGTTTACTCCTTATAGAAGTTATTACTATATTAGTAGTATGTTTCTTCTAAAATAACCTCTTCCTTTAGGATAGTAGCGTATACCTATACGAATTATTCTAAACTTTGAATAATATTTAATAATATTTTAAATATTAGGGAATTAGATATATAGTAAGATTCTATTATTAAAATAATATTTACGCCCGCTATAGCGAAATTAAATACGAAGGAGAACGCTTTAGTAAAATGAATTATTCTATTATAGGCATTGCTGCTATATTCCTATATACAGATGGGTGCTGTACTAAAGTGGTATAGCCAGCTTGTAGCTGTCTAAATGCAATACAGCAGTTATATATATACGTGCTGTAGCCTGTGTGCTGGGCTCTACAGCGTGCCCTACATAGTTCTCGTACGCGCATAGGTTTCTCTTCCTATTCTTTGTATAATAATTGAAGTTTTAGTTTAGTACTTGTTCGCGCCCTGTAATATTTTATTATGCCTAACTATTGTATTAACGTGTAATAAGTAATTTCGGAAAGACCGAGAGTAGTAAGAGATTACCGTAGATACTTAGTCTTCGCGAGATTATATTTAGCCGACTAGTATAATTAATTAATTGTCTTATTCCCTATGTTATAACTATAGCGCCTTATTAGTATAGGGTCCTTCTCTAGTTCTTTGGAGGGGAAAACCGTACGGTATTAAGCACCGCCGGATGAAAACCCCTAGCTCTATTTCGGTCGTGCTTCTCTATACCGCTCCTACTTTGCTTACAACTATAATAGTTCTTACCTACCGCTATAGCGAACTAATTTCGTCTCTCCTACCGCTATATTATCCTAATATTAAAATAATAAGGATAATAGGAATAGGACTAAACTAAACGTACTACTTCCTTTACTACCTTTTTATTTTACCCCCTACCGCTCTTTCCTCTACCTTCTCTCTACTTCCTTATCCTATCTCCCTGTTTATTACTCTACCTCTCTATTTTCTTATCCTATTTATAAATACCTCCCCCCTATTATTTATTCTATTACTCTACGGATTTACTTCTATTTATAATAGTATAAGGACCCCCTTCCTTTATTTATATAATCCCCTACGTAGCGCCCCTTTTTAATCCTTCTTCTCCTTTTTCCCTAATATAATTTTTAATAAAATAGCTTCCTCCGGCCGTTATTGCCCTAATTTAATTAATTTAACCTCCAACGTAGAGGGTCCCTCCCTTAGTATATTTTTAGGCTTTATATTCCTTATAATTATACTTCTAAAGTTTATATTCTTTATTTATACCCTTTATAATTTCCTTAGTAGTCGTCTTCCTCCGAATTGGTATAGTTTTCTTCTTCATCCTCTTTAACCCTTATACTAATTTAATTAGTATTATTCGTAAGATTCCTTACCTTTACTATACTTTAAATCTTACTTCCGTCCTACGTAGTAATAAATTTAATTCCTCTAATAATTTCCGTAAGGTTATTACTAAGAAGGTTTGCCTTATCTTAGCGATTAGTGAATCTCTTGTTCTCTATATTTCCTTTTCTTTATTATTATTTAACTTCTATTCTAGCTGGCGGTACCTAGAACGCTACCGAGTAGCTTCTTAGGCGCAATTAGGCGTTCGTTAGATAGTATTTTTCGGTTCTTGCTGTGGCTGCGGTTTAGATAGCTCCCGTAATTAGCACAATTATTTCTTCCCCGTTCTTATCCTTTTATTCTAGTATTATTAATATTCTATATTCTTTTTAGGAGTGCCTTACAATTTTTTTACGCTGCTCCTCCTCTAATTTAATTACTAAATAGTACTCTCTTAACCTCCCTAACCTTAATGCTTATAATAGAATTCTTTTAACTTTAATTCTATTATTTAGGAACTTTTAGAATTCCTCCTTTATTAATAGCTAAATTTCTAAGTTATTTTAGAAGTTAGTATCTATATTAAAGTAATTTAAAATAATATAAGTAAAGGTCTCTTTTTCGAGCCTATAGGCGCAAATGGGGGTTAGGACGTTTAGTACTTTCCTCCTATAGAAGAAGGCCTAAAGGCTAATAACTTCTATCCTAGTTTAAATAAGGAGGAAACTCTTTACTTTAATTAGTAGGTACAGTTCTTCTTTATCTTCTCCTAATTTTCGGCGTCTTCCTTTCTTCTTCTTCGTACTAATTATATATTACTAAACAGCTTCTCTATTAAATTTAGGGGTAAGGTTAATAATAGTAAATTTATACTATTGCCCTAATTTTATTATTACTATCGCTAAGTAGTAATTGTAGTATAATACTTATTTTTAATTTATTATATCTTTTAACTATTCCTCCCGGTCGGCGGCTATTAATTTTAGGATTTATAATAATAGTAGTAGGGTCTTTAAATCCGGGGGAGGATTAATTACTATTACTAGTAATTTCTCCGTTAGCGCCTATTCTTCAGCCTACCATATTTTACCTACGCTATTTTCTAATTTATTAGTAGATAATTAACTTTTCGACCGTTGTACTTAAATATAACTAAATACCTAAATTATTATCCCTCGGACGAACCAAGCTTAGTCCGTTCGGACGAACCAAGCTTAGTCCGTTCGGACGAACCTTTCTTTAAAAGTCCGGACCCTTTTATTAAAGTAAAAGTTGAATAGTAGATAGAATATTTCTATTTTTAAGTTTTTTACCGGCGTAGTTTTATACGCCCTAATAATAATTTTTAAATATTTCATTTAATATTTTACTAGCCTAATTACAATCCTTTATAGTTTCCTATAAATTTTAATTAATTAGTAGAATATTAAGGCTCTATATATAATAGTACTACGAATATATTTAATATATATTTCCCTTACCCGAATAAAAGAGTAACCCTATATCTTCGTTATTAATTTTATAAATATATTTATTTAAGTTATTATTTTTTATTTTACTACTTCCGCGTAAGCCCTATAATTAAATTTACAATCTAATTATACCCTTAGGAATTATATTAATTCTATCGATTAAAGTACAATATCCCTAAATTAGAAAATTTCCGTCCTTAGTACCCTCGTTTATATAAAATATATTAATTCTATTTTATTTACTTCGAACTCTATACTTCTCGCCCCTACCTATTCCGAATATACTTCCTATATTATTTATAATATTCGGTAATTTTCTTTAATAGTACGGACTATTACTATAATATTAATATTATTTATAAAGCTAATTATAATTATATTTAGGATTATTATTAATTTCTGGTATAATAGGGTAATAAAGAGAATAAATAGAATAGAGGAGAGGGGGGAGCTTTATAGTATATTAGTAGTAATTATGTAGGGGCGGAATATTTTGTTATTAAAGAAGAGGGAACTTCTCCTACTTATAACGAAGTTTGTTACTTACTTAATAATCTATATTAGGAATTGTATTTTCTATAGGGTATATAAAAGCTATTTATAATTAACTCTATCGAACGTTCCTTTTAAATTTAGGAGTATAAAAGACGTTATAGCCTTAAATTTCTAAATTATATATACCGTATTAGTAACTACCCGGATTATAAACTTTATTAAACAATTTATTTAGTTACTTATTTAACCCTCTAGTAGAAGGCTAAATTCTTCAAATACCTACAT